>NC_060159.1:25706632-25719252 GCF_021292245.1 Micropterus dolomieu | reverse complement strand
GTGAGACTTGACTTGGACTCTAGCTCAAAGACTTGACTTGGACTCTTGCTCAGAGACTTGAGACTTGACTTGGACTCTAGCTCAAAGACTTGAGACTTGACTTGGACTCTAGCTCAAAGACTTGAAACTTGACTTGGACTCTTGCTCAGAGACTTGACTTGGACTCTAGCTCAGAGACTTGAAACTTGACTTGGACTCTTGCTCAGAGACTTGAGACTTGACTTGGACTCTAGCTCAGAGACTTGAGACTTGACTTGGACTCTTGCTCAGAGACTTGAGACTTGACTTGGACTCTAGCTCAAAGACTTGAGACTTAACTTGGACTCTAGCTCAGAGACTTGAGACTTGACTTGGACTGTAGCTCAAAGACTTGAGACTTAACTTGGACTCTAGCTCAAAGACTTGTGAGCATCTCTGGTTCCTTTTTTTTTTTCCAAACACACTGCAGAAGACCCAGAACAAGCTCTACCAATCAAAACCGTCAGAACAGCCTGACAGGCAGAACTCAGGGCAGCAAAAAGTATTCACTGTTGCTTGTGAAACTTTTAAATATGCGTCAAGGTGAAGCAGATGAGTGTGTGAACATTTTCATTATCTGCTTTCTTGTCCCTTAATGAGTTAATTCAAACTAAAACTGAGAACAAAACATGGATTTTTAAAAAAGTGAGTAAATGGAAATTACACCCGTGGTTATTTATGATCTGTCTTGTCTCAGATTTAGTCTCAGAGTATGTCTTACTTGACCAAACAAACACCTACATCACATTTTGGCACAAAATAAAGCTACAGTACGATATAAAATGATTAGAAAGAGTAAGAGTACAAATAGGTTTCATGTTAAGAAGCTTATAGATGTAATAAGTAATAATTTACATAAGTGAAAAGGAAATAAAAACACAAAATGTATGTTTTTCAAACCACAATCACCACATCAAACTGTCAGTTCCTCCCACATGTCTCCGGAGTTAAATTAAGATGACATGCCACGTTAAAATTGACTTTTCAGCTCGTTTGCCACACTGAGCACAAAGAATCGTCTCCAGGTCGCACTAATCTTCTCCTACCTGCTTTCAGACCCCGCGGGGCCTCTCACATTGTTTGGGAAGCTGGATTAGCGTCGCTCTGAGTGACTCGGCATTATTGTGTAGGGCGTTGTGGAACTCCAGTGCCGCCTTTCCTCGGGGATCCACGCCACATGCTGTCCGGGCTAGCGCGCTAGCTAGCAGGCAGGAGTGCCAGTGTCGTCGCGGCTGATAGGCTGGCAGGCTGCTGGCCCTCCGAGCCAAAGCACACTGCAAGAAATGACCCCCTGACAAAGTCTCAAAAACAATAAGCAAATATTTTGACATAATGCTCAGACCAGAGGCTACTTACAATGAAATGTAAATGGCTTTCCAACATGAAAATATTATATCTAGAGGGTCTGAATGAGGATTTGTCTTAATAATGCTTTACTGTCGTCTTTTCCATTGAGCCTGATGCAACCCCTAAAAAGCATGTTCATATAGAAGTGTATTTGGATGCTATGATGATGTATCGAACTCGGGTTTGCATCCTGAGTCTGGTGTAAAGTTTAGGTTACTAAAACACTTTGGTTAAAGCATAGGTTCACAATTTTCTCAAGTCTGTCTTAAAACAATTATCAGGAACAGTTTTTGCTCGTTGTTATCATTCCTCCTGTTCATCCTGGCCATCAAAAAACACCATCCTAATGTGCTTCCAGTGTAAGTGATGGAGGACGAAATCAATGGTCCTCGTTCAGTGCGACTAAACATCCCAAAGTTTACATCAAGTTAATATGAGGCCTCAGCAGTCTGAAGTCTTTCTGTTTCCCCTGGGTTTTATTCCAAAAAGACTGGAACTGTGGAAGGTATCCACTCGATTTTATAAACTCAGACTGCTGAAGCCTAATAATACTTTCATAACTGGAATGCACTGAACAAGGACGCCTGAGGTTTGGTTAGTTTCACCTGTGAGAAGGATAAAACAGCCCGAAGCATCTGTTCTGTTGTCATGTTTACTTACCAAAGTCTTGTGTCGTGATCACGATCAAACTCAAGAAAACAAGAAATCATGCTTGTTCTCAAGATCACAAACTAACTTTCTAGTGATTCACATGAAAAGAACGTTTTGCAAAAATGCCTTTTGTCTTCTAAAAAACATTTCTCTGCCTGTTAAATCAGCCTTATTGCTGTAATTTGAACCTCAACTTGCTTCTTGCAACTCTCTGAGCCCGAAGATATGACTTTAGCTTACTTTTTTGAATCATAGACTGTATTTTTGTTAAACGTTTTAAACACATTGTTTTGACACTTTAGGCAGACAGAGTGAATATTGAATATTAAGGCATCACAATGAAAAATATATATCATAATACTGCTTCACTTTCAACAAGTATGTACATTCACCATGGCAACAGGACAGGTGTCAATTGTAAAATGTAAAAAGAAAGAAAAACTGCATAAAAAATAAAATAGATAAATAATAAATACTAATAAAATAAATAAGGAGTAACAGAAAAATAGGCAAAAGGATCAGATTCATATTTCTTTAACAAATTCTTGTAAAAAACTAGTTGTATGGACACATTTTTTATTGTGGACCATCGACCGTATAAAACATGGACTTAGTCTCAATTCTCAGGCTATTCCGCCAGTGTATGAATGAGTGTGAATGTTAGTTTCCGTTTGAGCACTTAGGCTCAGTGTATGAATGTGTTTGACTGGTGAATGCAGATGTAGTGTAAAAGCGCTTTGAGTGGTCGAAAAGACTAGAAAGGCGCTATACAAATACGGAGCATTTACATTTACATTCAATGACGTCACCCACAGGTTTCTAAAGAGCCATTGTGAAGCTCAGTGTGGGCGGCTCCCTGCTGCTCCGGCCGTCGCCATCTTGGCAGCGCCAGAATCTGGCTGATCCAAAAATGGGCAAAGAGGCGGGCCGAATGAAGCCTGGCGGCTAAACCACTTGGCAGGTAGCCACCTGAGAGGGCACTCACCTAATTATGCAGAGCTTCAAGCCTTAACATAATTTAAATGGCTTCAAAATTCAAAATCCACACCCCGCAGAATTAGCTACAGAGACCAAAAAGTTTTTCTGTACCGGGCTGTAAAAATGTTTGTTTGCTGTTGTGCTGTGAAGTTTTAACGTGGCCTTCTAAGGGGATTGACTCGCTGTTGGGGCCCGCCTCAAGTGTTCATTAAATGAACTGCTCTGCGTTGGCTTCATTTTTCATTCCCGGGGTTTGCCGCTTGGTTCGGACTGACATTTTTTGCAGCGTGTGTGTGGTGGCCAGACTCGGAGCAGCTGGTCAGTTAGCAGGCCACATCAGCGTCAGGCCGCCTCACTGATAATGGGATTAGTTTAAGCCAGGCAGCAGGGAAAGCAGAGAGGGGAGGAGTATGAGGCAGGGTGGGGGGTGAGTGAGCAGAGGGCGGGGGGAGACTATTTCCACCCTACACAACCAACACTCACTTCCTTTAAACCCCAAAACCCATAACTGTACACCACAGGGCCCAGATACTGCAGGTATGTCAGCTGGGTGTCAGACTCTGGTTCTTCATATCAGTGTTTTGCAGATGAATAAAACAGAATCGGTCACGTTAACATCAGAATAACACTTCCAGCAGAGCCAAAATGAGTTTCTTTTCTATTTAAGTTTGTATGTCAGACAATGAAATGGTCCAAACCTAAAGAAAGAAACAGTGCATACAATGTTATGTTATTAAACAATGTAAAATATATACTTGCAATAGAGGCTCTGTTTCCAGTTTGTTGTGTGTGTATGTGTGTGTGTGTGTTAGATTGTCTGGAAATTTGAATCAAAGAGCAAGCGATATTTTCACTCCTGATCTGCAATACAAGGCACGAGCGTACCAGCAGAGCAATCAGTCAGACTGGATTCGGTCTATGTGGAACTGACCTTCTTGTCACAAACTGACCCGCCTCCTTCGCTTCACACAGAGTTCAAGCTGATTGAACTTTGACATGTGAAATCACAGGGCTCTCTAAGGTCCAACCAGTTTGAGAGAGGGGGTGGTACTGACCTCTTATTCAGGAAGTTTTGTTTATTTAAATCCTTGTTTGCGCGCCAAAATAAAACGGTGGCGTTTTGCAGTGACAGACCTTAATAACTGTAAAATGTTTAATAAAATTTACAACTTTGTGTGCTGCTGTTGTTAGCCCGCTAGCCATGCTGACAGGCAGAACCACATGTACTGCTTTGAGGGGAAACACTACAGTAAGGACCCCAGCTCTAAAGACCAGAAAAGCTTTGACCTGTCCCCCATGATTTTGGCCAATTGTGATTGGATGTTACAAGTCAGCTGGCAGCCACCATCTGATGAATGAAGCTGACGATGAAGCCTTAATGAAGCGGCTGAAGCCAATCAGTTAATGCAAGCGTGAGGAAAGCTGCGCTCCATTTTTAGAAACGTCAAAGTCATCATCAAGATCCAAAAATATTGATGTTGACATTGTTGTTGTCAGGGAAATATTTGGACTTTGTGCCGGGATTAAAAGTCCACATTTCAAGAGAGGTTACAAAACTGTTGTTCTCCATTCACTCAAAAGATTTCCTTGAAAATGTTATTGGCAAAAAAAACATTTATGGGAGACAGAGTTGCATTCTTGTTATAGTGTCACCTACAGGTTGTTTGGATTTGATATGTCATGTGTTGTGTTTATGTCAGATTAGGCTACAAGAATTTAGCAACAGTTAGAGTTTATTTTGGCTCATTAAAGGCAAATCTAATCTGTTTTTACAGAAATGTGTGTTGACGTGCAGATTGTTGATCTAAAATGTGCTTCTACACCTCACACTTTAGTATGTACCAAAAAAAAGACATTATAGATGATGACACGGTGGCGCTATCTGCACAAACACTAATTATTTGTTCCTTTACCCATGACTGAACTATCAAACAAATGTCACTGAAATCTGTGTACATGTTTTGTGAGATACTGATGATCACTACGAAAAACACAAACAGGATGCAAACCTCCTAAAAAGAATCATGTTATTTTCTGCAGTTTCTTTAAGTAAACCTGTCTGCATTTGTACAGTCCATGAAATAACACTCATCACAATTAGCAGTTTCTTCAATCTTCTTTTAAAAAAACAGTAGGTTGGGTCACTCCGGTGGCCCAAAGGTAAAGGCACAGACTATAAACAGCAACATTTGCTGCCCTTCATTCCTCATCTTTCTCTTCTCCTGCTCTTAGCTGTCTAATAAAGGCATACGACATGTCTAATAAATAAATAAATACAAACATAATTATCTTTGCAGCAATGGAAATTTAACCAGGAGGCTATTTTCCATCTGTAGCCCCGACATTTCTTCCGTCAGGTTAAGCCTACACGTGAAGTTGTGGGATGGATATTTTTTGCAGTGCTCCCTCTCCGCCCCTCAGCTCACCTGCAGTGGAGGCGGTTGAACCACACTGGGCTCTAATAGGCTCACAGCAGCTCAATTATTATAGCCAATCTCACTTGCTAGCAGCCTCATCTTGTGCTGCGCCAACCGCAGGCTTTAATGGCTGAAGTCTTTGCAGAGGGGGAGCGCTAATAGTGGCATCAATACGAACAGCAATTTTGATGTGATGAGAAAGCCCTGAAGTCGACATATTACATCCTCTAAACCAGCAGCAGCAGCAGAAGCACTACCACATAATTTTACCCTAAAAGCCCCCGGCAGTCCTGCTGAGGGCTGGAGAGGATTGTAGGGGGATTGATCTGTGAGAGTAGATGGATGTGTGAAAGCCTACAGAGCCGTCTATTGATTTCAGACGGTGTGGAGGATGAATCCATGATAACAAAAGGTCACCGCTCCTTAATCCTGGTCTTTAATCAGAACAGAGATCCGTCCTGCAGCCTCCGGCCTTCTTCAAAAGAATCCGAAGCCACCTGAAATTTCAAACTAGGGGACGTTTCAAAGGTGTGAGAGCAATAAATTCACAATGATCTGTCTTGGTGGCCGGTGATGTGGGTGAAATAGCTGCACTCTCAAAAAGACGTGTGCAGCAGGAAGGAATAAAAACTGTCCCTAAGCAAAAAGTTACATTTTCGAGCTTTCACACCATGCTCAAAAAAATGTCCTACTTTTTTGAATATATCCCACACATATGCTCAAAATACCACCCTTTTCCAAAAAAATATTGGCTTTCTAGAAATGCCCTCTCTGTCCAAACTGTCCTCATTTTCCAAAATGTCTTCTCTTTAAAAATCTCCCCACTTATAAAATATCCTTACTTTCCAAAATAAAATCTGCACTTTCCAAAAGATATCCACACTTTTTACTTTCCTTAATGTCTTCACTTATGTAAAAACATCATACACACACTGTTGCACGCCCGTCCTAATTACTCCACACACACACACACACACGTTTCCCATGAGGCACCTGACACATGCAGCTGCCTGTGGCTCTGACATGTTCACACATGTCATTCCAACATGCTGTGTCGAGTGTCATCTCAGACAAAACATGCAAACACACACACATGTGGAAACATCTCAGCTGCACGACCTTCAACAGGACAGCCTGAAATCTTCTCTCTACGGATGCTGCTTTTAATAACTTTATATGTGTCCATCTATCTGTTTATAAGAGAATTATTATTTCTTTTTTCAAATTAAGATGAACTGAAAAACCTCAAAAATTGTGGACATGTTGCATGCTCCTGTCTGTTACTTCTTGTATTGTACCAGCGCAGCGTTTCATGAAGAGAAGCTGACCTTGAAATGAATGAATTGTTCCTTTTAAATGAGATCATTTAGATTTAATTCCACATAATCATAAAAAGTCAACAACTGAGGAGGAACTGTGCCAGTACGAGTTGAATTAACAAGAAGCAGCAGGGTGAAATTCTGGCCAACAGCACTAATGAGATTGTTGAATAAACTCCAACCTAATTAAGGACTTTATATGTGTGTGTGTGTGTGTGTGTGTGTGTGTGTGTGACTGGCATGCATTTGGTTCATTCATTTGTTTTTAAGGGGAAACAAAGACCTTTGAGGCCTCACTCATGCTCGCTCCTTATTTTAGATCATTTCTACAATCTCTAAAGTGCAACATCGCCAAACAGCCACACAGCTGCCGTCAGCAGCCGCCCCTAGCACACACACACACACACACACACATTACATGAAGAAGCAGTACAGTAGCTGGGATGTGCTGATCCGTGCATGAATGTGATAAATTGCTGCTTTTCTGGAGCGTTGAAGCGTGTCAAGATGCTGTGGTGTGTGTGTGTTGCCCTTCAGTCCTCTTAGTAGATGTTGTTGCAGTAGTGCTGCCCTAAATTTGGGGAATTGTGATTATTTGCTATTGGCTCCAGCTGAATTATTAACACACAGAAATGAGAGTCATATCAATCTTCTCTTCTAACTGAGAAATAACATGCACGGTTTCTAAAATGTGGCAAGTAGCTGTGGTCTCATGTTAGTAGTAGCAGCAGTAGTGATATTATTATTGGAAGTATGAAACTGGAATCATTAGAGGGCTTATTAGCAGTAGAGGTACTACTGGCACTACTAGTTAGTAGTATTACTGTTTTTTATTTTGATAAATTAATCTTAAAGAGGGAGATCGGAATGTGTTAATGTAGTCTGCAGCAGAGATGAGCAGCAGCTGCAGAGGAGATATCTTGTCTTTCTAACTCCACACCAACAGATTTGTTTCATTTTCGAACTTGTAGTCTTCAACAGAGTTGGGAAGGATACTTTGGAAATGCAATAGATTACCGATTACATGTTAACCTGTGTGTAACTTTTTCATTTACTTTATCAAAGTAATGTAACTTATTACATTTTCTAAATTTCTAATGAATGTTTTCAGCTGTTAACCATTTTTTAAAAACAGCTTGAGAGGCAGTTTGACTGGCAGACGCTGCAAATTCAAACATGAGAACCAATCAGAAGCGTCAGAACAGCATTAAACTTTACTTACCAGCTGTGGCTGGAAACAGGAGACACTGGATGACACTGCGCAAATGAAAAACATGCAAAACAACAACGTTATTCAGCATATAGAAAATATTCACATTCAACCCCCAACGTAACTGTAATTTACCAGTAACTGTAACAGATTGCAAATACATTTATATTGTAATTAAATTATGCAACTACATTAGATGTAACTAGTTACACCCCATCACTGGTCTTCAACCCCAACTGACGCAGACTGAAGTGACATCACTTGGGGACATTTATCAGACTTCACACAGCTCCCTCTGGAGACACTAAAGGCTTCATACGACTTGTTTCACCTGCAGTAGCACAACAGCAGGAAACACACTTCGATGAATCAATGTGTAAATGTGAGTCCCACTTTAAGTGTCACAAGGTTTTTCTTTAAACCACATCTCATGACCTCAGCGTAGAACTTCCTGTGATAACAGGAGGTCGCTCAGTGGTGTTTTATATTACAGCGTAATAATGTAATGGCATCAGTGCTTCGAAGCTGCAGCAGATCTCAGTCTCGTTATGCAGATGATATTATAATGAACAGCGTTGTCCCTCCATTAGCAGGCTGGACTGAAGGAGCTGCAGCAGGGGCTGCTGGGATTTTGACAGCTCTGGGGTGGTGGTTATGGCTGAGGCAGCAGGGGCTGCTGGGAGCTGCTGGTGCCGTGGAACGATGCCTGGGCCGCCAGCAGCGCTCCTCCACTTCTTCTGCATCGGCCACAATCTGAACCCCCCCCAACACACACACACACACACGCTCAGCAAGCCGTGTCTTTGTCTGGCGTGTCCACATACATCTGTCATGCATGGCAGCGTTGGCAGTGACAGTCTGCTATTGTTGCCCCCCCCCCCCCCCCCCCCCCCCAAAGAGAACCCTGTCCACCCCCTCTTTCAGCAGGAGACGCAGCCACAGTTTGGGGTAATTGCTGGTCCTAATTAGTTCACACACACATTGACACACACACACTCACATAAACACACACACACATATATGCCAGAAATACTGATTAAATGCCCAAATCCTATTAAAGGGAAGCTTCACTGAAACAATGTGATGTTTATTTTCCAAAGCACCATTGTTCACCCCTGAATCGATACAGAGGAAGGTTTATCTCTTAATTCTGTGTTTAACAATGCAGTTATTATGAAGTAGTTGGACTCACACTACCAGCACGTCCCTACCAATATCCAGCGACTGCTGAATTATCCCTCGCGATCACTGTGATCAAAACAAATAAATAAAAACACTGTTGTCTGTCAGATTCAAGCCAATGTATTTGGTACACAAACAGCTCTTGTTCTACTGCGAGTCCAATGTGTTATTTAAGTTTTGAAAGATTATGTCCTCCCCTCCTCATCTGCCTCACAGTGGTTTGGTCCGCTGTCTATACCTTTTTCAGACTTTCAGTCACTTTATTTCTACAAGTCTGCACTGGGAGATGTTTTTATTGAGCCCACCAACAGTGACATGAAATAACACTGGTTCCTGGAGTACACGTTTACATCATGGCAGCGAGGTGAGACGTTAAACCACCATAGGCTATAAGAAAAAAAACAGGGTGTTGATGGTACCCTGCAGAGTTTCTGATAATTCCTAGCACTGTTTTTAGGAAAGGAAATCCACAGTCCTGCCGATGGTTTAACACTATTTCACTGTGGAAAAGAAGAAGAAGACTGCAAGCAAGTAAACATGAATGTGAAAAATGCAGGTTAAGATTTTTAAGAAATCGCCTTTTAAAAATGTTTTTGACAATGAAGGAAATGCATTCATCACGTTTGTAAGACCTTTAAACGTTTTTTTGAAGACACAGTACTCAACAATTATCTATTCTGAGCCAACTCATTGGCTCATTAGATCTACATGTTTCCAAAAGTTATGAATGATTCTTCACACTCACGTATGTTTACAAGAGAACAGACTTCAAGGATCAGGACTAAGTGGTTGGTTTTTAAAAGGTATGCTGGGTTTAGTTCCCTACCTTTAATGGAGAGGAGCTTCACTAAGCTTTTCTATGAGATGCACCTGAGATTGTTTTCCATGTGGTGGTTGAGATGCTCCCAAACAGGACAGTAAGTCTCTGTGGTCAACAATGTAAATCTGCATGTCAAATAGAGGTGGAAACAAATCCCTAAATCAGTCATTTCTGTTTAGTTCATCACTGATAATATAGTTTGTCCATTTTAATTTGTACCGTTCGAAAGGTTATCATCGTCACTCCCACATCATGATAGTTTCTTTAGTTTAAGGTTTTCTCAGCTTTTAAACAGACACAGCTGAGCTGACAGCAGGGCTTTCAGGCTCAGGTGGAAGGAGCTGCAAAGCTAAAAGCCGCTGAGTCAGTTAACGAGTACGATGAGTCACCCCAGCCGGTTCATCTTGAGAATTTGGTGTTTGAGATTTGTTCATGCATGTACTGAATCACCACGATTCCAGTCAGCTAAATGAAGCTAATAAACAGTGTAACCCTTCAAAATGTTTGAGCTGAGTTGGTTATTATGATCCTCAAGCAACTGAGACTGGAGTCACAGTTGCTTGAGGATCTCTAATCAGAAAAGGAGCCAAACAAGAAGAAATGACTCAACTTTCACTGCGGCGTTTGATCTGAACTGAACTCCTGTTTCTGCTCAGCAAAGTGTTGCTTTAAGCTGCAGGCTGTTGTCATGGATGCTGTAACCTGATAGTAATCAGGGCTTCGCAGGGGGAATACATGCAAGCGCCTCTACTCGAAGTAATCACTGGAGCGTAGCCTTGTTGGCTCCCAGGAGCCCGGACACCGCCTCAACCCTGATTTAATCTGCTCATTATTACACGGAAAAATACTGTCAAAATACACCAGCAGGTCTGGGATTTATATGAGTGGCTGCCTGATTTGGAAAGTTTAAAGTTCACCTGTAAATTTAAAAAATCACAACAACTTTGTTTGAATAAAAGCTAGCGAGCAAAAAACCTGAAGCACAAGAGAATAAAGAAGCGATTTCAAACTCACTGGAAATATCTGATAAATCCAGACTGATCAGTGCTACTGAGGAACATAGGGGTGTTGATGAGAAAGAGATATTTTATCTAATTATTTGTAATACAATTTCAATGTGAACAGTTGATTTTGTTAATCCATGAAAAAGTATGAATTACATTGCAGCTCAGCATCCAAATCTGTTTAAGATTTAAAGCCCATCGATCTCTCTACGCTTTCTTTAACACTGACTCATGTCTCCACTTTCAGTCTGCAACAAACCACCTGTGGAGAAGGCTGAAGGGGAAACTTTGTGACCCTGTGTGTGCAGCATTGTTGGAAGCAGTGGATCCATTTAGCAAACCACAGCGCCATCTAGGGTTAAAAGCACAGAAGCTCCACACAGAATGCATGGTGTTAAAGCGACAGAGGCGAGATCATGTCCTGTGAAAGGAGTGTACTTTCAATAATTACACACAAATTGGCACTGGTTGTTTTTAACACTCACAGTATCTCACATTTACTTCAGGTTCTGCGGGCGGTTGTTCTGTGGGTCAGGCTGAAGGGGCACCAGCATCCTCCTGCTGAATCCTTCTCACAGAGGCTGCAGAAGCTGGGCTTCTTGGGATATGCTGTCTTCTCAGGATTTGAGGTCTCACTAATGACTTGCCTGTCTCCTCTGGAGCTTTCCCGTGATCCAGTCTGGGTTTAACGCTATCCAGATGCCAAAGCATTGTACTCTGAGATGTCAAAGATGAAAAATATCACAAGTGGCCAGCGAAGGGTTTTCCTTTTGCAGCTGTAGCCAGTCACCAGCTTTGGTGGCAATATAATCCATGATGAGTTCTGGTTTTTGGGCTACACAGTCTCCCTATGCAGCGTACTCATGAGTACCACATTTTTGCCTTTTTAAAAATTTACAGTACATTTACTTTACTCATTTGGCAGTCGCTTTTATACAAAGCACCTGCATTTGAGTAACAAACTAGTCAATAAAGTAAGAGATCTACAAGTGACAATAAATACTACACCACATGTGTAATATAAATGTGGAGGGGTTGTGTATAGTGTTCATTGAAAATTACATTTTATATGTTCTTCACAGAAAATGAGCCAAAGCCAAGGAGTCCGAGGTTGAAAAAATAATTTTTATTTTTAACATTAAAAACGGGTCCAATAAACCCAAACAAAAGCGTTAAAGTCTGATTCTAATGTTTTTTAAACTCAGATATTTAACTTTTAGTGTTTTTGTCAAACAAATGAATCTATGTGTGTCTATGTTCCTACCCCTGAATCACTGCCCTGGTATTGTGATAGATAAAGTTTGTAAGATAAATCATAAAAACATTCTTAGATGGTGCGCTGGAAGACTTTGGACCTCATTATTTACATAATTCTGGCTACAACATTGATCAGTGTGTCTGTTTCTGAGCTGGCCGATGGCTCAGTCAGTCCATACGTGTCAAGACCAAGGACTTTATAACCTTTTTTAATGTAATGTTTTTAATTATTTTTGAAAGTTGTTTTTGATTGTTTGCAGATTTTTATGTTGATGTTCTCTCTGTGCCACATTTTACATATTTAAAGGCTTTCTGAACTTGTAAGTGGGGGAGGGCAGGTCCCCCTAAATTGTCATCCAAATCTGAGTTTGCCCTGGATTTCGCCTCTCAGGCAATACAGAGGTTTCCCTGAATTAT
>NC_060159.1:25701857-25706612 GCF_021292245.1 Micropterus dolomieu | reverse complement strand
TTTTAACTGCAAAATAAGGTTAATCGTCATTTTGACTTGAGCCTCTAAAGGCCCCATTTATCAGTAGTGCTGAAACTCATGCAAGTAGAGGTGTAAATGCAGATCGTGACCACATCCGATCTGATCAAACCACCTCCGGATGTGGTCCAGGCCGCATTGTGACCACATGGCACATAAGTTTAAATGCATTGCATGCTTTGTCAAAAATAAACCGCTTGCGGTCTTCCGCAAAAAAATAAAAAACTGACTGCGCAGACAGGCATCGTGAAGTCAGAATGAAGTTCTGAAATAACAGAAAGGAGCAGGCAAGGAAATGATACAAGGCGGAAACTTTCACTTTCACTTTGTGGCTGAGCTGTCACAGTTACTGAAGAGAGGAACACGTGGGGGTTTAACCCATAGAGGAAATCAAATCGTGATGGAAAGCCCACTCACAAAGGTGTTTGTAGTATTATTTGTGTTATCTGTAGTTCTGAAGCATTGTTTGGAGGCCAGCGTGTGTGTGTGTGTGTGTGTGTGTGTGTGTCTTCACCTCTATTAGAATCACTACGAATCTACATAACAGAAATGTATTCATAGTGAATTCTAGAGAAAATGTAAATAAAAATGTCCTCAAATAGGACTTTTAAAAGATCAAATATGGTGATTATTAAAGCTAAAGTGGACAGTTAGTTCACACATTGACCCGTCAACCTGTAGAGTAAATAAATATAAAGTAATGTGATGTTGGCTCCAAGACCAAGGACTTTATAACCTTTTTTAATGTAATTGTTTAAATTATTTTTGAAAGTTGTTTTTGATTGTTTGCAGATTTTAATGTTGATGTTCTCTCTGTGCCACATTTTACATATTTAAAGGCTTTCTGAACATGTAAGTGGGGGAGGGCAGGTCCCCCTAAATTGTCATCCAAATCTGAGTTTGCCCTGGATTTCGCCTCTCAGGCAATACAGAGGTTTCCCTGAATTATTAGTGCTGCTAGGGCTGAAAAAGGCACTGTCTCCTCATATGCATGTCTTTGTTTTTAAGAGATACTTGATCCCTGTCTTTATTTGAGGTTACTATTATTTTAGAACTGAACATCAACCAAATGTAAAGCACAGTGCTCTTCATAGTAAAGATAGAAATACAACTACATCGTGTCGTTACAGAGCCTTTGACTACACAGAAAATATATTTAATATACTAATGTTTAATCATAAAATAGCTAAAATGACATAAAATGACTTTTATGTCAAATGTTGTAACATATTTAGTACAAAACATGACTTGGTGTCAAAACTTGCATTGCAGTTGCTCGTCTCTAAAAGCACCAGCAGGGGGCAGTCAAAGACCAGGATACAACTAACAAACGTCAGCACAAAGTGGTCAGTGTCACTGAGCATGCTCAGATCCACCCAAACTCTGACGATCCTGCATGTGTGTGACCTTAAGTGTTTAAGGGAAGTGTTTGTGGTCAAAGTTTAGTCCTCCGGGAGCCTCAGTCTGGTGCACAATGGTGAGTTTTCACTTCATTACTTTTGGTTTTAAGCTTTAAACATTTGCACCGAACCGAATCCAAAGCAGAGAAATAGAAAGCAGATGTTGTGAATCCACTCTGCACTCAGGTTGTTTCCCCTGCGACTCTGAGAACTTTAGAAGTGGGAGAACTTTTCAGTCCACGATAGGTCTCATCTTCACACCGCCATTATTTCCACAAAGTGGTCTCTCTCTGTACAAATTAGTAGTATTGAACTTTCCTGTATGACATAAGGAAATGTGTGAAGATTTTTTAACTGCAAAATAAGGTTAATCGTCATTTTGACTTGAGCCTCTAAAGGCCCCATTTATCAGTAGTGCTGAAACTCATGCAAGTAGAGGTGTAAATGCAGATCGTGACCACATCCGATCTGATCAAACCACCTCCGGATGTGGTCCAGGCCGCATTGTGACCACATGGCACATAAGTTTAAATGCATTGCATGCTTTGTCAAAAATAAACCGCTTGCGGTCTTCCGCAAAAAAAAAAAAAACTGACTGCGCAGACAGGCATCGTGAAGTCAGAATAAAGTTCTGAAATAACAGAAAGGAGCAGGCAAGGAAATGATACAAGGCGGAAACTTTCACTTTCACTTTGTGGCTGAGCTGTCACAGTTACTGAAGAGAGGAACACGTGGGGGTTTAACCCATAGAGGAAATCAAATCGTGATGGAAAGCCCACTCACAAAGGTGTTTGTAGTATTATTATAGTTATCTGTAGTTCTGAAGCATTGTTTGGAGGCCGGTGTGTGTGTGTGTTGAGCCCTACAGGATCACTGAACGTGGACATTGGAGATGCATGTCAATTTGTTTTAAATCATATCTGGATACAGTCTGTAGAGGAGACACATGCTGTAGGGCCCTAATGTTGGACAGAGATTCAGTGTTTGGATAAAAGCTAACTGCCGCAGAGGAAATTTGTCTTGTAAAATCTTGTTAAAGATCTTGTCAGATTCACCGAGCTGCAGAAGATCCTCCACACTGAAAACATTTAACTCTAAAATGTATCTCTGGTGTCTCATGAGCCATTTTAGCCAATGACCCACAGCAGCTCATACAGGAACAAATTAAACCTTGTTCAGTTACCATTTAATTCAGGCCATTAATAAAATGACGATGTAATTGAGGTTAAGTCTCTTATCCTGAGTTTCAGTGAGCATTTCGGTAGGTTAAACACTGATAGTGCTGCCTCCTTTTAGACGTCTGTCACCTTATTAAGACGGAGCATTCTCATTTCTGTGTGACTCTTCACCTCTATTAGAATCACTACGAATCTACATAACAGAAATGTATTCATAGTGAATTCTAGAGAAAATGTAAATAAAAATGTCCCCAAATAGGACTTTTAAAAGATCAAATATGGTGATTATTAAAGCTAAAGTTGGACAGTTAGTTCACACATTGACCCGTCAACATGTAGAGTAAATAAATGTAAAGTAATGTGATGTTGGCTCCACCTCGCTGCCTCTTGCTCTTTGCGGACCTGTGGATCAATGTGAGCTTCACTTATGTTTGGTCACGTGACTGCTTTCTCCCTCTGTGGGGTCAGAGGTCAGCCGGGTGTTTGGTTAAGCGCAGTGATCCTCTTAAAGAGCTGAATGGGCCACACACACTCACACACTCACACACACACAATGAACAAGAGCTTTCTGTCCGATTTGAAATTACATTTTTGCTTTTCAATACATTTAGAGCCCATTTTAAATGACGATCGCACAGCTGTTGGACAAGTAAACAGACAAAACAAGTTTAAATGACGAGGATGTAAATGGTTTTGTTGACGTTCAAAGATCGGCTGACTCCAAACCCAAAATAAGTGGTCCAGCCTTACAGATAAATGATGTGTCATGAGTTGATGATGAACAACAGAGTAGCTGATAAAGATATAGCGGCTGCGTCATTATTTTGTTAATATCCAGTTAAACCTTTTAAATTTCGCTTAATGTGCATATTTATTTTGAAATAAACAAGAATTATTGAATTTAACAAATACAGAAAACACACAATATCTAAAAAAGTGTTAAAAATACAGTAAAAATTTAAGAAAATAGATGGAAAAACTGAATAAATTAACAAATAAAACCATCTTTTTGTTGCAGAGTTCAGCAGGAGGAGGCTCGTCCCTGCAGGTCCACGCGATCCGGTTCGGCCCGGGTCAGGAGCTGCTGGGATCTTTGCAGACGTTCGTGGAGGAGAGGCGACTCCGAGCGCCGTTCATCATAACCTGCGTCGGCAGCGTCACAAAGGCAACGCTCCGGCTGGCCAACGCCACATCAACAAACACAAATGAGGTAAAATATTGTTTAACTGTTTATAACCACAAATGCAGCCGAGAAATGTAAGAAATAAAACTACAAAACAGTCACAACTTGTTCATTAAAAGTCCATATGTCGTTGTAAATCCCTGTAAATATTAATACTTCGAAGTGTAAAATGTAATTTAATCCACTGACATGAATGAGATCAGCACTTTCATCAGGTTTTCTCAGCTTGTCTCTACATGATGTGTAAATAAAGTTTTGTCACCATAAATAAACCGTGCTCAGTACCTAGACTGAACCTGGATGACGGGCTGACCTTCACTGCAACTGTCACTACGACAACCCGCTCCTGCAGATTCGTCCTCAACGCCATCAGGAGGATGCGTCCGTTCCTGGGTGAGGCCAGGTTCTGGCCCAAGCTCTTGCGCCATCCATCCTCTGCAGCTCGTCCAGAAGCTGCAGAGGATGGATGACTCTGACTGGGGGATCCCGAAGCGTTCCCAGGCCGGTGTGCAGATATAATCTCTCCACCATGTCCCCGAGGTAATGAATGTAATGTTAGCTTGTCATGATGTCAGCCTTTTCCCTCAGGTGGTCCACCTCAGCGGGCGGTTCGAGATCGTCTCCCTGGTCGGCACGCTAAACCCCGACGCCCACCTCCACATCTGCCTGTCAGACAAGGAGGGCAAGACGGTCGGTGGTCACGTGCTGGGAGATCTGGAGGTGTTCACCACAGCCGAGGTGGTCGTCGGCGAGGCGGTCGACCTGCAGTTTACCAGAGAGATGGACGTGGGGACGGGCTTCCCTGAGCTTGTGGTTAAACCGCGCTCACAGACGGGCGAATCGGCCTGAGTGGACTGACTTTAACTCCCTCGTGCTGCTATGTTAATGTACAAAAGTGTGTCCAAGGCACTGATCACTCTGTTTGATCGCAAGATGGGAAGGGAAATGGGGAAAATTGCAATTATCAAATCTGAAG
>NC_060159.1:25686852-25701837 GCF_021292245.1 Micropterus dolomieu | reverse complement strand
TCCGGTTCGGCCCGGGTCAGGAGCTGCTGGGATCTTTGCAGACGTTCGTGGAGGAGAGGCGACTCCGAGCGCCGTTCATCATAACCTGCGTCGGCAGCGTCACAAAGGCAACGCTCCGGCTGGCCAACGCCACATCAACAAACACAAATGAGGTAAAATATTGTTTAACTGTTTATAACCACAAATGCAGCCGAGAAATGTAAGAAATAAAACTACAAAACAGTCACAACTTGTTCATTAAAAGTCCATATGTCGTTGTAAATCCCTGTAAATATTAATACTTCGAAGTGTAAAATGTAATTTAATCCACTGACATGAATGAGATCAGCACTTTCATCAGGTTTTCTCAGCTTGTCTCTACATGATGTGTAAATAAAGTTTTGTCACCATAAATAAACCGTGCTCAGTACCTAGACTGAACCTGGATGACGGGCTGACCTTCACTGCAGCTGTCACTACGACAACCCGCTCCTGCAGATTCGTCCTCAACGCCATCAGGAGGATGCGTCCGTTCCTGGGTGAGGCCAGGTTCTGGCCCAAGCTCTTGCGCCATCCATCCTCTGCAGCTCGTCCAGAATGCAGCGGTCCAGCTGTTCTTCAACCTACCGAAGTTTAATCCGCGCGCTGCACTAATGGCTGCTCTAATCCAATTCAAGACACGTGCACTTGCCTATCGTGCTGCAAATGTCTCAAGGCCCATCCTGTATCCAGGTCATGATCAAGCAGAGGAACCCAAACCACCCTTTCCCGAGCCACATTAACCAACTCTGACTGGGGGATCCCGAGGCGTTCCCAGGCCGGTGTGCAGATATAATCTCTCCACCTTGTCCCCGAGGTAATGAATGTAATGTTAGCTTGTCATGATGTCAGCCTTTTCCCTCAGGTGGTCCACCTCAGCGGGCGGTTCGAGATCGTCTCCCTGGTCGGCACGCTAAACCCCGACGCCCACCTCCACATCTGCCTGTCAGACAAGGAGGGCAAGACGGTCGGTGGTCACGTGCTGGGAGATCTGGAGGTGTTCACCACAGCCGAGGTGGTCGTCGGCGAGGCGGTCGACCTGCAGTTTACCAGAGAGATGGACGTGGGGACGGGCTTCCCTGAGCTTGTGGTTAAACCGCGCTCACGGACGGGCGAATCGGCCTGAGTGGACTGACTTTAACTCCCTCGTGCTGTTATGTTAATGTACAAAAGTGTGTCCAAGGCACTGATCACTCTGTTTGATCGCAAGATGGGAAGGGAAATGGGGAAAATTGCAATTATCAAATCTGAAGAATCTGACAGTTGAAGGAGTAAAAATAGGTTTACCAGATACAGCTGCTGTCGACGCCATGTTTTATTATGAAAAAGCTAAAATTTTAATGAATTGTGCAGCGAATCCACTGTTGTCCTATGATTCCTGTGTTAATATCTTATGTACAAACACATAAAAGAACAGACTGACTGGCAGCTGATGACACAGGCTACATTAGCCTTGTTAGCTTAGCTACTTGTACTGTAAGGTTTGTTCAGTACATTAAAAAATTTCAGTGGACTCGTACAACAAAACACTGAGTCCAACTCAAAGCATCAACTTGCCAATGGACAAAATCGATAGATGTGCATGGCTGTGCAGAAAGACAAGTTAAAACACAGAGATGAACACAAACGTCCAGTGTCTGCCCAACATCTACAGGGGATGCAGCTTACAAACACACACAGAGCAGCCCCAGCAGCCAATAGGAGCCGCTCTGCGGGGGTCTAATAGATGTTAAACTGAGCGGCGGCCTTTCAGACCCTCTGACCCCCCTGGTTGTGACAAGACAAAGGGAGGCCCCCCCCCCCTTAAGGATTAGTCATGACCTTGGCTCTGTCATGGCCGTCGCCGCGAAGAAAGGAAAGCCTCCGTTGCCGTGTGGCGGGCGGGTCGGAGGGAGGGGAGAGGGGAGTGGCAACAGCCTTTTGATGGAATCCAGTTCATTGAGTTTAATTGGACCTCAGCCTGGCTGACGTGTTCTTCATTACCGTGAACACACAAGTGGTAGCTTGTTTTACCTCAGTCCCACATACACCGCCCGGCCCCTGGACGAACTCACAACTATTACTAGTACAAATTTGTTTTAATCCACCACTGAAAATAGTCCTCCGGTTTGAGTAAAGTAGTAATGAAAACTACAGCGGCCCACGAGATCAACATCGTATCAAAGCGGAAATGTTATCACGATAAAAACATTTCATACCATTTGATTTCAATAATTATCACAAGTCAAATCATTATTCCTTTCAAGTTTAAAGGCTGATTTTTGCCCCTGAGTGAAAGTTGAAGGGCCAGATGATTAATTGTGTGGTTAAACTTTTCTTTAGTGTCAGAACGTGACAAACACTTGATGCCTGAGGTAGAACATTCAAAACAATTATGATAAATGATCTTTTTTCAAAAATATGATTAGTAACTTTTTTTCTGGCCCTTTTCCTCAACAAGATAAATATCTTAATAGAAAAATAAAGTGCTAATTCATTCGTGATTCTAATGAATTTAATCAAATATTTATTGACGAGGAACCCAAGTTTCAAGAGGCATTTCAATTCAACTGTTAATTGGTAGGAAGTTATTAGAGGAACCTGCTGATGGTCTTTTAAGAACGAGTCTTTTTTTGCTGGTGTGATTTTGGAAGCATTTGCATTCACAAGGTCTAATGTGGGGAAAAAATACCAGTATGGCAGCTTCCTGTATCAAGATGTGTCTCAAGTCTTGAAAGTTGGGTCTTCTTCCAAAACCAGCACACCACAAAGGTACATTTTTAAAACATTACCTGTTTGCAATAACATTCCCATGCAACGAGTCAGGTTGCCAAACAAATTAATGCACGTTTCCATCCACTCCCATTATGCAAATATTAACAGTTTGTAACATTAAGTCTTCAATAAATTATTGTAGAAGAAGACGGTGCAACAAAATGATGGTTTTAAAAAATGTGTGATTTGATGTTAATTAATAAAAAATGCTAAAACCACCAGTATGGAGAACTTTACGTTTCTCCCTCAGCACAGCGACACTTTGCGGGTCTTTGCAGTTGTTTTTGTTGCTTCCAGGAGGACGAGGCCGCAGGTCAGCGGGGCAGCCGGCCTGCCGCCACATTAAAGCAGAGCAACAAAGCGTCCCCGCTGCAGCTTTGTGCTTTTGTTTTGCTGCGTTGACGCAGCATGGTGGCCGAAAAGCGTTGGTGGTCTGCCCCGGTGGCCCCCCTGGGAGGCGGTTTTACGCATCCAACTAAAGCGGCTCAGCTCACGTTCCTGACAAATTGAAAGGCGACACAGAAGCCCAAAGCGGATGTTCTGGATTTGAAATATATCTTTTGATCTAAAGGCCATTCAACACACTTCTCATCTTTTTGTCTTTCTTTAAATGGCATCTTCATGTGGCAGAGATGATTAAACGTCCACAGTGTTGGTTTCGATGTGCATACGTACGCTTAGATTTCCACAGATAAAATGTGACTTATCCTTGTTTGAAACATCCATGAATAACAAGTTTGTAGTGATGTTTGTTGTTTATTAATGTTGAACAGTGCGGTTTGCAGTTGGGGTCCTGCTGTGAGGGACCAATTACATTTTACTGAGATTCTCTCGCTCAACAAAGAGTTGACTTTAATCACTGCACAGCTGTAATATTCAAAACCTCTTTGGCTGCGTTCACACTGCAGCTCAATCTGTTCATATGTTTTTGACAAGGAGATTAGAAGTTCTCACTTTTTGTTTAAAAAATAATTACAAATCATAATGTGTTTGTCTTTTAAATGTAGCCAATACTGGATAAAAGGTTGTTAAATAGAACCAAGTTTTATCTCCTTCAGGTTCAATGTCCTCGAGATCTTTTGTCATGTTTAACATCTAGATTTTAGCTGACGTGTGCAGTTTTGCTCCTTGCTCACAGAGCTTTTCGTTTCGTCAGGTTTCACCCCCTCTTACCTCTCGCTCCAAAAAAGGAAGAAGCTGTGTCTGTAATTAGATTTTAGCTTAAATCCTAGCCTGGTATCCAAAAGATCCAAAAGAAGCAGCCAAACTCATGCTTGAGCGGTAGCCGAGCAAAATTGGAGCATGATGGAGCGAGATAAAAGACAACGCTCCAATGTTCGCTCTTTGCTCTATCCAAAATTCTCGTGCTACACCCACACATGCCATGGTTCAAACTGTAGCTCAAATCTTAAAGGAGTGTAAACGCTCTGCATAGCGCCTTTCTAGTCTTTGCAACCACTCAAAACGGTTTTACACTACATCGCATTCAAACATTCATACACTGAGCCAAAGTGCGGAAACTAACATTCATACATGGAACAGCCATCAGGGGCACATTGAGGTTCAGTATCTTGCCCAAGGACACTTCGACATTCCTGGAGAATCAAGGGATTGAACCGCCGATCTTCCGCTTAATGGGCAACCCGCGCTACCTCCTGAGCGTTACCTGCCCAACATAGATACCATATAACATATGGGTATGATCCCATCTGGGTAAAGAGATGGCACCAACCTAATTTTTTTACTTAAGCGTACTGCGATGAGTAAGACACATTAACGCTGTGACCAGGACGCTGCTGAAAACAGCACAGTAAACAAAAACTAGTGACTGTACTTGCTGTCTTTAATTGAATAGCCACGAAAGAGCTGAGTCACCGTGAGAGCACATGCAAAAACAACACAAAAGTGTACCCAGGGCATTAATAAGCGATGCCAAGGGGTGTTGACCAATCGTCCATTTGTGACGCTCTCTGCAGGAGCTACAGTAAAAATGCAGGACGGGTAGAGGCCTTAGTGTATATGTTTTAGTGCCAACAGCACACATAAATGAAGACAAACAGGTGTGAATGTGATTCTGTGCTTCCACACATCATTTACGAATCAACTCTCTGTAAAAGCCTAATAACTGGAGCAGACTGGGATGTCTTTTAAGATGGACACGATGTTAAGTTCCTGCTGTGAGTTGGTGGAGAGACGGACTAATGGTCGTATTAGCCTTCTGTTCAGCGCAACTTTTATTTTTCCATCTTACAGGCTTCAATAGAAGATAAGAAGAAGCAGAGCAAGTAGTCGTAGGATAAGACTGTTATGCAACAGTATCATCCTATGCGACCTTTATCTACCAGAAGTCTGCAGTTGCACCTATTTGCCGAATGGTGTTGCATTGCCCAACAGCAAAAGTTGAGCCAAATTCAATTGTTTAAAAAGACAAACCTGCTTTTTTTGGGGGGCCTTTTGGCAGGAGCCTCTTCGTCAGCCCCCCCGTTTTGCACGGCACGACTGGTTAGCTGTGAAGAGGTGAAACAGTAGTTTGAACTTCTCTCTCTTGACACTTTTTATGTGACCAGCTGAGTGCAGCACTACTGCCTGGTTTGGATCTGCCACCAAAAAGGACAGGAGCAGACTACAACAGAGCAGAAATCATCTGTGCCAACTTGCCCTCCATTCAGGACTTACGCATTTCCAGAGTCCGGAAACGGGCAGGAAACATCACTGCAGATCCATCTCACCCCGGACACAACCTGCTCCAACTTCTCCCCTCTGACAGGCGCTACAGAGCACTGCACGCCAAAACCAACAGACACATGCGCCCAATCCCAATGTCCCCTCTAATAAGCCCTAAGCCCTGAACCCTCACAGACTTTACTGACGTCACTTGGAAAGTGGTTGAGTGCAAGAGGCTGCGAGGGCTCACAGCACTTTGCCACATTATCACGTTACCTTGACGAGGCTGAAACACGCTGCACACTTCTGATTTTATGCTTTTGCCTGATTTATAAGTCCTGCAGGTTCTTGTCCTACAGAGCGGAGGAGAGGTAAATGTCAATATATATTTGTCAATTATCAATAAACTATTGTTGGTCAAAACAGCATCATTAAGCAAAAACTAAAATAAATAGTTAAGAATAAACTAAGTGTGTAATAAGGTGATTGCATTCTTCTGACTTCATGTGTTCTATGCAGCATCTTAAACCTATGTTAAAACAATTTTAACATCAGCGTAGGTGTCGATGCTTGTTTGTTTTCTTCTTCTTCTTCTTCTCTTAGCCTATAATGCGGATTTGCTGTGATTTTTCTCTCGCTTCAGGACTTCCCCCCGGTAACCCCTGTGTTTCACGTCATACTGCTATTTAACTGTGGGCAATGCCCTCAGGCAAAGTGCCTGCAGAAATGCGGACTTACGAAAAGGCTCTAAAAAAGGCTCAAAATGTCCACAAGAGCGCCCTCGCGCACTTGATGATTTGACTCACAGTGGCAGGAACACTTCTCTGTCTCTACTCAGCCACCTGTTTACTGGTTACCACTTACTTTTTATTCATCATTCTCTATTTCTGAGCTGTTCATACTGTTCATTTTGTTATATTGGATATGTATACCAAATCCACCTACACCTGCACATAATATTTATTCCAACATCTTTTGCAATCATCAAACTGTGTACATGTATGTGCATAATGATAATGATGGTAATAGTAATTTACTTCTGCATCCTTTGCACTCTGCTTATTGCACTACTGTCTCAATATGTCTATATTGTTATTGTTTATAGTTTGTGTGTGTATATATATGTTCTCATATCCTGGTAATAAAGAAATAAATCTAATTTTGATTCTGATTCTATGAATGTCTTTCAGTTTAAGACATGCATGTGGAACAATTATCACGTCTCCCCCACTCTGTACGGTGGCCGGCTCTCCACCTTCTAGAGTGGCCTTTACACTAGAAAACTAGCGGATGCTCTGGTTTTGAGGTTTTGACCCAGCTGTTGCAGTTCCAGCAGGCTGCTCAGGTGAATCTCCTCCCGCAGCAGTAGTGTCTCTGAGTGACAGACGAGGAGCAGAAAAGCTGGTGAGGAGGTTCGTAATTCCTCCGTTTAGTATCTGCTCTTTTCCTCATTAGTGACTTCTCCTCCCTTTTGCCTTTTGTCCGTCCTTCTGTATTATCTGTCAGAGTAATGAGCCGTGTGCGCGGCGCAGGGACTCCAGCGCTAAGCCGCCCCCACTCCGCCTCACTTCTAACAAGACCAACTCAGGTCATTTGTAAGTCGGCTGCCCTGTCTGAGAAGCCGTGGCGGCAGTCACAGGCCTGTGCACGGTGCAGGGATGCAAGCAGCCGGCCCCCCGGGGAGCCGCCGCCGCTGATCATCCGGCTTTCATGTGGCAGTCAAAGATCTCCCGAGCTAATGACTCGCAGCTCTGTTTGAATGTCGCAGCATGAGGCGGAGGGCTGGATGAATAACACACACAGATCAAAACATCTGAGCCAGCGCTGCTGAGGGAAGTTGTCACAAGTTTGGTGGGCTTCTACACCAACATTGCTCTTTTTTAAAAACATTTTAGGACACACAGAGACACTGAGGATTGTCAGACACACACACACAAAATCAGAATTGCTGTGCACACAAATGGTTTTCACACAACAATGCATCCAATTGAGAAAGTTTCCCTTCAGAGGAGGAAAAACAAGCCAATTACTAAAGTAAAAGTGTCAAAACAACTGTGGCATAAATACTCAGTTTCTGTCAGAAATAGTATCTGTAATAAAATGTTATTAATGGTTCAGTGTGTAATATTTAGAAGGATCTATTGGTACATAACAGTTCATTATGTAAGGTCTTTATGTTTTAATACTTTAGAATGAGCCATTTCTATCTATACAAACTACGGGTCCCCTGACATGGAAGTCGCCATGTTGCAACGCCATGTTTCCGACTCTACAGAGTGCGTTTCGTCACTACTTACTCAGGAATAAGAAGAAGAAAGTAGTGACTGATTTATTAGAAATAAGAAGAGACTTGAAATTTGGACAAATGCAAGACCTCACGTAGGCCTATTATTCAGCACAAGAGTTGAAAGAGCGTGTCGGACACCTTAGCTTCTCCCCCGCACGTGGATAGGAGGGGTGAGTGAGCCGTTGGTTGCAATCAGGTTACAATATGCAACCCTCACCAGTAGATGCCACTAAAACGTACACACTGAATGTTTGAAGCAACTACAATTAACTTTTATTTCGTGTTGATAAAAGGAGGACTTCTTCTTCGGTTCATCTTATTTCACGAGGCAGGACTTTACTGTCTTTTCGCTCCCTGTAGTTGCTTCAAGTACCTAAAGTAAAGGTACTCATGAGGAAGAAGAGCACAGTTTAGTTCCACTGTTCTGTCCAGATTTTCATGTTTTCGGATCAGTTAAAGAAGGAAGAAATGTAAGAAAGGAGAGTGGAAAAAACTGAAACTAAAAGTTATCGTATCTTCAATCTGAAATAAGGCCATTCCTTAAAAGCTTTTCTTTTACCAGTCAGCTGTATCTATCTCATGGTGAGACACATCTTTGTTCATTGTGGGACTCTCCCTCTAACAAGAGATTTTGTTATTTACCTGCTATGCAGCTAAATGTCTTAACAAGGTCGTGGTGATGAAAGATGTTGGCATAAAGCCTGTTTCTCACCCAAGGTCAGATCGCTGAAAAGAAAATATTGTCTGACATTGTTAGAGAAGTTTGAGAGATCTCTCGAAGGCTGAAACCACGGCAAGAGGAATTTTTCTTTTAGACGTCTCTTAATGTGGTTTCAGAAGGGAGTGAGATGTGGGTTTGTTTGAAATATCTGTTCAAATCATTTTCTACACTTACTCTGAAATGTCTTCTATTTGACATCTGCAGGCCACTTGAGCCAGAAGTTTTTTAACCAAATACCAACATTCATTTAGCTGACGTTTTTATCCAAAGCGACTTACAATTGCTATACATGTCAGAGGTCGCACGCCTCTGGAGCAACTAAGGGTTAAGTGTCTTGCTCAGGGACACAATGGTGGATGAATCACAGTGGGAATCGAACCGGGGTCTCTCTCTGTCTTATCCATTGCGCCATCGCCACCCACCACATAAGGTACATTTCTATCTACCTAGGCAATTTATTTCAGAAGCATTTTTTGTTATATTTGTTGAAATTCTCTTTACATCCCAACAGTATTTAATAAATCAAATGCTCCAACACGTCAATCAGCTATTAGCAATCAGTTGGGAAGCGATAGAACGAGTCAGTCCAGTAGCTCGTATGACTACATCCTGGTACGAGAAACTCAGCGGCTCTGGGTAGCTTGTGGAAAGAGAAAGTCATGATGCCACTTATGTGACTTTCTCATTACACGTTTACAGTCTTTTACTTTATTAGTTTTACAACAACTGCAACTTTATTTACTTGCAAAAATGTCTTTTAAATCGTCAAACATCATATGTGTAATTCATGGCACAATTCAAACTAAATTTCTGTGGCTTTTGACGTATGAACCAATTTAATGCCAATCCATGACTGAGCCACAGGGGCTGCTGTGGGTTTATGTCACCCAGGCCTATTCAACTGGCGGTCCACCCGTCAATCAAGTCAGACCGGCCCGTGGATCAGCTGAATTTACAAATAAATAACATTTAAAACCTGAAGAAGTACAAAAATAAAGCACATAAACAACAGACCTTTTGGCCACATTAAATCCTTCAAACCTGCAGAGCGCTCTGTGCTGCCAGTAACAGCCAATCACAAACATGCATTACTGATGATGAAAGCCCTCCTTTGCATGCTGCTGTGGTCACCTGCGAATCCAGCTTCTCTCACATGATAATTGTCATCTTTTCTCTCTCTCTCCGCTCTCTTGAATAGAATCACATAAGGTAGCCGATGAAAACAAACAGTTTCATGATTTATTTTCTGAATCAGAATCAGAAATACTTTATTGATCCCCGAGGGGAAATTCTTTTGTCACAATTGCACTCTCATCAAAGGTAGATAGATAAAGAGTATATAAATATAATGGTATAAATATAAAATATAAAGACATTTGCCAACATGTCTGAAATGTAGGGAACATAACTGCAGAGAATCGTCATACATTTATACATTTTTTTATTATATTTAATCATTTTAAATTAGATTTTTGCATATATGTTCTTACTGTAAAGTATTAAAATAAATAATTTGGTCATAAAGTGTAAAAATCTTTCTGCATTTGAGTTTGATTATAGCTGAAGGGGCTTTTACACAGTGTGTCGGCTGCTGCTCATGTGAACACCGGGGGGCAGCATGAGGCAAGAAATCCCTGAGAAGGACATGATGGCAGCAGCTCTCTGTGATAAGAGGGATTTAACATTGTGTTGTGTGTGTTGTTCAGATCTTTAAATGTGTTTTTGATTAATGTTTGTAACAGCTGCATTTCAATAGAACAGGGAACTTAAGAAGATGTAATAAATGCTATAAATAATTTTTTTGTACAACACAGTGAAGACAGACCCTGTGTGTGCAAGTGTAACCTTCAATGTGAAAGCACTCACCTGAGGAACAACAAAAGTCTATTGGCTTCTCTTTCAGCTGGTTAATGTTCATCCAACAACAGAATCTTTGGCTGAAAAATGAAGCGACATCTTTGCAATTCTTAGAGCTTTACCACTAGGGGTGCAACAGTGTCAGGGCTGTGCCATAGGAAGGTTTCTCCGTATTATGACGGCAACATTTTTAAAGAGCAATGGTGGAAAAGTAAATTCCTGTAAGTCTGATCTTACAGGTGTTTCAGCAAAAAACTCTAAAGAGAGAGTTTTGAAATGAGAGAGGACGGTGATACCAGATAATAATTTCAGGGGAGGCTCAGAGACTGGAAGTGAAACAATATTACATAAGTTATCAAAGGGAGATCACAAAGAACAGCCTCATTGTGTGTGATCTGGTTAAAGAGAGAGGAGGAACTGTTTTCCCCACTTTATCAGAGTCAGAAACTAATAAATGCCCGAGGACAGACCTTTTTTAATTGTATGTTTTGTAGTCTGAAGTGAAGTCAAACAGCAACATTAGGCTATTTTGGCTCAATTTTTGAGTGTCTATGGGATCAAATAACATAATCCTGATCCCACAGGCATCCAGGAATTGAGCCATACTAAGCAAGTAAACTAAGGGGAGGTGAAGGGGTGCCTTTTTTCACAGACTTTGAAAACCCCTGGCTTAGAGATACCTGATATATCTGTTTTTTAATATTTCTATTTATTATATTATTTTATTTTTATTTTAACACACACAAACACACACTTTTACTGTTTTATTTACTTTATTTCATGAAATGTGTGAAATTAATTGTTCTTTTGCATTATGTTTAAAGCTTTGGCAATATTGATGTTTGACATTCATGCCAATAAAGCTTAATTGAACTGAACTGAATTGGCCAAAATTAAATGTAACCACTGGATCACATCATCATTTTTATACCTTCAGTAACTAATTTGTTTGGCTCGGGGGCAGCGAAGTTGTGAACATCAATCTGTTAAGTTGTATTTACACATCCAGCAGTTACAGAGCAACAATATCACCCTCACGCCCCTGGTCAGATTGTTTTGATGTTGTCATTTGATTGACTTTGTTATTAATTTGAGCCACTTTAAAGATGAAATCAAAGAGTCAGCGAATCACCAGAGTCATTAAGATTCATCCTCTGGGGACCACGAATGTCTGTGGACACTGACATATTTTTGTGGACCAAAGACAATAACACTCAGATACGTCAGTAAATAAATAAGGTATACTTGGTAATATTCCTCTATTTTTGGAGATATGGCACTCCTCTTCCATCTCAGTTCATTTACAGTTTGTTTTATTGTTATAAAAATGTATTCTGGTTTCTTTTTTTTAACATCAACTAAACAGCTTGAGAAGAAACAATGGCTTTTATAAGATAATACATCAGCCAGAACTGAATGAGGCCAAACAGTTATAAACACATAAAAACTAACTGTAGGATGCATTTTATGAGAGCTCTTGCTTCAAGTGCCCTTTTCTTTCTCCTGTTTAACTGTATAACGTTTTTCAGGGCCTGAGCAGCTTTATTGTTTGGGAAAATATCATCGATGGGATGCCAGATGAATTGCTGGCAGCTCCAAATCACTTTTCATCATTTAATTCTGTAGCCAGTTATTTTGAACAATACCAACAAGAAAATGTCTCCAAGGGCAAAGTGATGAAATGAGTTCTGGGAATTGGAGAGAATGCTCACCCATAATCTGCTCAAGGTCAGGAAATAAATTAATTTGCTCTGAGGAAAAAAAAAATCCTAGTATAGTCTGAAGTATGAACATACTGCTAGCTCACTCTCCAGAGCTTGGAAACCAATTGATTCTGGGTTAAACATATAACGTTTCCCAATAAGGACTGCACCTGACAAAAAGCAAGTTGGCACCTAATCAAAAGGTTTTATCCCACGGATGTGTTGCGACAACTGACACAGCGTGGCAAATATCAGCTGATATCTCGAGTTGAAATAGTCAGAAAATCACGGGTGTTACTGAAAACATGAAGGCTCTTGTGGTGGCTAAATCTAAACTTGAAGCCGCTGCTCTTGCCTTTTTTGTTTTTATTTATTGTTCACCGTTAACGGTCTTTAGGTAGATGCGAGAATCCATCACTCAGTTCATAAAGCTCCATTAGGTCTGACTATGACCAGTGTATTTTGTCATCTTTTGATACAAGAAACCTACCTAGGTGCACAAATAAATAATACAACTGATATATTATTTAGACGATAAGATTGCGTCAAATTTGTGGGGGCAATTGTAACACTGAAAAATAAGTCATATTAACCCACTGTAGCCTATCTCAAATAAAAGCCTACTTCAAAGTAATCACTGCTTTCAAATAATGTAACTTTGCCTGCATATGGTTGAAATTCTTTTAAATTTCAAGCATCATATGCACTCAAGGTCTAGTTCTAAAAGTCTGTTTCTATTTTTGCAGAAGACTAGGCTACTATTCTAGTGATAACTAGATTTTAATTATTTAAATATATATATAACTCAAATACATTAAATCAGCTGATGAGTGAAGAGCAGTCTTTAACTAAACTTTAATGAAATGGTACAACATAGACATATTAACAGAGTAACTCACTGAGATCATGTGGAGATAATATTCATAGTATTTTTTAAAGATTTAAAAGCAACACATTGTTTAATGTTTAACACTAACGCTAATTTCCATAAACAATGACATAATGATTTGCCAAATAATCTTAAAACGACATTTTATAAACTGTTAAACTCTAGTCTGATTGCAGTTGTGGCACATGTAGATTTCACTTGCATCAGTGCAGGCAAAGTGTGCACAGGACCGGCAAGACACACAGGACAGCCAGACCTCCTTTGATTTTTAACAGCTCTGCAGGCAGACAATGCAGAATTCTTCCTCTTCCTGACTTTCATCTTCATTTTCTTTTGTGCACTTCTTTCTTTTCCTCTTTATATTGATAAAAGATGTTTTGTTCTGCTCCACTGGCGAATTAAATTCTTCCTCCAAAGTCTCATACTCATTTTCTTTTGTGGACTTCTGTCCTTTCTTTTCTGCGAAAACCTTTCACTTTGGTCAAGGATGCCGTCTCCTGCTCTTCCTCAGGGGAATTCCTGACTTGTGTGTCTGTAAGAATTTCAGTGGTGCTCCTTTTTCTGATCTTAGTTGTCTTTTGGGGCAATGCTTTGGGGAATGGCCTCACCAGGATAGGCGAAAAGGAAGATGTTCCAGCAGCAGGCACGGTGGAGGCATTGGAAGGTGGCCCACTGACAGGTACAGTTGAAGTGGCGGAGAAAGGCCCATTTGTAGGTACGTTTAAGGCGATGTAGGGTGTCCCAGAGATGGATGCATCAGTGCCAAAATTTCCCTGTTGAAGGGGCCAAATGCCTGCGCACCTGAAGCCAGCCTGGGTATTTGATGGTGTGGTAGCCATTGGGAAAGGATTCTTTACAATTGCTGCATGCTGTAAATAGACATGGTCGTTGATGGATCATGCGTCATCCAACTGTCAGAGAAGGTGTAAAACATCTTCTTGAAACGGCCAAACACACTGCGGTCCAGTGGCTTCAACTTTTAGGAACAGTGCGGGATTTGGAGAGGAGAATAATGCCAGATCCCCGTCAAAAGTCAATTCCTCGCAAAGACGTGTGGGAGTGATGTTTCTCTCTGAGTTTCTCTGTGTGCTGTATTTTGATTCTTGTTTGATTGGTTTTGTATCTGCAGTTTAGTCCTGTCCTCTGTTCTGTTGAGTTTAGTTCTCTCTGAGTTTATTTACTGGTCAGCTCGGTCTGTGTTTTGGTTCCTAGTTCTGCATCTTAGTTAATGTCTTTGTATTTACTCCTGGTTCTGTGTTTGCATTCATTTGGCCTTGTCTGCCCTGAGTTCTGTTTTATCCCAGCTTTAGTTTGTTTTCCCTGTTGGTTGTAGTTTGTTTGTGATCTGCCTGCTTGCATCTGGATTAGTTTGTTATTTATATTATTCTGATCTGTTACATCTTATTTTTATATGGCTGGTGTTTAGTGTTCAGTAACCTGTGTTGTGTCTGTTCCCTCTGCATGTCTGTCTCTCTACCTTGTTAGTCCTGATCCCGGTCAACTGTGTTGCTCCCGCCCTGCTCTTTAGTCCCTGTGTGCGTATACAGGTGCTGGTCATATAATTCATATAATAATATCATCAAAAAGTTGATTTATTTCAGTAATTCCATTCAAAAAGTGAAACTTGGATATTATATTCATTCATTACACACAGACTGATATATTTCAAATGTTTATTTCATTTAATTATGATGATTAAAACTGACAACTAATGAAAATCCCAAATTCAGTATCTCTGAATATTTGAATATTACTTAAGACCAATACAAAAAAAGGATTTTTAGAAATGTTGGCCAACTGAAAAGTATGAACATGAAAAGTATGAGCATGTACAGCACTCAATATTTAGTTGGGGCTCCTTTTGCCTGAATTACTGCAGCAATGCGGCGTGGCATGGAGTCCATCAGTCTGTGGCACTGCTCAGGTGTTATGAGAGCCCAGGTTGCTCTGATAGTGGCCTTCAGCTCTTCTGCATTGTTGGTCTGGCCTCTTCGCAATACCCCATAGATTTTCTATAGGGTTAAGGTCAGGCGAGTTTGCTGGCCAATTAAGAACAGGGATACCATGGTCCTTAAACCAGGTACTGGTAGCT
>NC_060159.1:25680967-25686752 GCF_021292245.1 Micropterus dolomieu | reverse complement strand
GCATGTACAGCACTCAATATTTAGTTGGGGCTCCTTTTGCCTGAATTACTGCAGCAATGCGGCGTGGCATGGAGTCCATCAGTCTGTGGCACTGCTCAGGTGTTATGAGAGCCCAGGTTGCTCTGATAGTGGCCTTCAGCTCTTCTGCATTGTTGGTCTGGCCTCTTCGCAATACCCCATAGATTTTCTATAGGGTTAAGGTCAGGCGAGTTTGCTGGCCAATTAAGAACAGGGATACCATGGTCCTTAAACCAGGTACTGGTAGCTTTGGCACTGTGTGCAGGTGCCAAGTCCTGTTGGAAAATGAAATCTGCATCTCCATAAAGTTGGTCAGCAGCAGGAAGCATGAAGTGCTCTAAAACTTCCTGCTAGACAGCTGCGTTGACCTTAGACCTCAAAACACAGTGGACCAACACCAGCAGATGACATGGCACCCAAACCATCACTGACTGTGGAAACTTTACACTGGACTTCAAGCAACGTGGATTCTGTGTCTCTCCTCTCTTCCTCCAGACTCTGGGACCTTGATTTCCAAAGGAAATGTAAAATTTACTTTCATCAGAGAACATAACATTGGAACACTCAGCAGCAGTCCAGTCCTTTTTGTCTTTAGCCCAGGCGAGACGCTTCAGACGCTGTGTCTTGTTAAGAGTGGCTTGACACAAGGAATGCGACAGCTGAAAACGTCTGTGCGTGGTGCTTCTTGAAGCACTGACTCCAGCTGCAGTCCACTCTTTGTGAATCTCCCCCACATTTTTGAATGGGTTTTGTTTCACAATCCTCTCCAGGGTGCAGTTATCCCTATTGCTTGTACACTTTTTTCTACCACATGTTTTCCTTCCCTTCGCCTCTCGATTAATGTGCTTGGACACAGAGCTCTGTGAACAGCCAGCCTCTTTAGCAATGACCTTTTGTGTCTTGCCCTCCTTGTGCAAGGTGTCAATGGTCGTCTTTTGGACAGCTGTCAAGTCAGCAGTCTTCCCCATGATTGTGTAGCCTACAGAACTAGACTGCGAGACCATTTAAAGGCCTTTGCAGGTGTTTTGAGTTAATTAGCTGATTAGAGTGTGGCACCAGGCGTCTTCAATATTGAACCTTTTCACAATATTAAAATTTTCTGAGATACTGATTTTGGGTTTTCATTAGTTGTCAGTTATAATCATCAAAATTAAAAGGAATGAACACTTGAAAACGCACGCATTGTCAACACAGACAAGCAAACTGCTTATATCGGGCCATGTAGCTCGGGGACAATTGTCACGCAGTTACATTTGCAGCCATGAAAAAATCTTGTATGCTAGCTTAGCCGCACCTACGTTAGCATAGGTTGTTTATGTTCATTTTAAATTCCAACATCAAAAATAAAAATATTTATTTATTATTATATTTTATAGTATTATATTTATTCTTTTAGCCTAATTTTGTGCAGTCTCACCAATGTTTCAGATTCTGGGAGACGTTTACCGGCTGCGTCATTGCAGGATTTGATGCATTGCACCACCTTTCATTTGTCCCCTTGTTGCTGGAGTTGTTGCTGTGCTTGATTTTGAGAAGCTACATTGCCAGGTGTGACTGAGAAGACAGTAAACTTTGCATCAAAGTCACCTCCATAGGGCAATGGAGGCAACATTTTTACGGGTCCTCAGTGAAACTGCAGATCGGCTCATCTGCAGCAGATGAGGGCTCCCATTTGAAAATATGTGGTGAACGTCCATTAACAATAATTGAGTTCCACTCCAGTGAGATGCTAACTGGGGAGGAGAGGGGGTGGGTGGGGGGGCGTCTGTGTTGTTATTAAAATGCCTTCTCCACTAATGTGCAGGTAAGGACCCCTCACGTCGCATCTCACCAGGCCTGCTGCCAGGGCGGCCTCTCGCTTTTAAGTGAGCGCCTTCATTGAGACAAATTTAGCTCAATTAAACTGTTTTACCTCTGCCAAGAGTGGTTCACATCATCAGTTCTGCAGAGCGGCCTTTTCAATTAGCCGCAATGAGGAGATTCACCACTGATCCTATTACTGTTTGGGTTTGTGACTGTGACAGTGAAAACCTCTTGCTGCTGCTCAGCATAACCCCGAATGTCCATAATGGAGCTCAAGGATGTTTTTACTATTCATATTTTGAATAAACAAACAGACACACAGACAAATGATTGAATAAATACATAAATAAATGATGAAATGAGTCTGAAAAGTTGGTGTTTTATTGACAGGTGTAACCAACATGTGAATTTTTAGCCATGTGAGCATCCTGTCTGTATAGCAATGTCGGTTTAAATATCTATCGGATTGATTGTCATTCAATTTTGTACAGGCAATCATTGTTCCAAGAGATGAAACCTAAAGATAAGAGTGATCCTAACCTTCTCTAGCGGCACCATGAGGTTGACATGCAATTTGGTACAGATATCAGTTTCCACCAACTCCTGAGAAAGATATCTGGCTCTCTAGCTGCTAAATGTTCCACAGCTAGTCTCTAACTTTGTCTGTCTGCTGGTCAGGTAGTGCACAGTGGGTTAATCAAAGCTTTTGCTGAAGATAAAATGAAAATTATTAACAGATTTACGTGTGTTTTTGAGCAGTATTTTTCAAACTGGGTATTGATTCTTAGCTAATTAGCTAATTCAGTATTCAAAGTTTTATCCATCACTATCACTAATAACTGAAAAAAACAAAAAGGCCCAATCACACTGTCCTCTACATTGGACCTGAAAGCATTTCCACATAAAACGGAATATGTCAGAATATGTTTTGTAAAATTTGGCTAAGGGGAGAACAAATTAGACATAAAACATGAGTCTGTGTGTTTCATTTAAAGGATAAAAAACTGAAACCTAGTGGGTCTTTATTCCTGCGGCACAATGGGCAGAAACCGGCTCAAAGAGGCTCAGATGTGAAGACATTCTGCGAGCCGAGGACACATCACAACCTTGGAGACACAAATTGCTGTATTGTACCATGTGACTTCCTGCTGAGCCTTTCATGTGCATGCTAAAGGGATCAGCTAATCAAAGGCGCGAGTAGGAAGGAGCGCTAACGCGTTTAGCCAGTGTCTTTGTTAGCTTGAAACTACAGTACAGTTTGAATTGGGACTAACGCGACGGAGAAAGAGATCCTTTTTCCTCGACGAGCTCTTTCATTAAACTTCTATTAAACGGATGATTCCTGTGTGGTGTGTAAAATGCTCCCTGTGCTGAAGCTCCTGGTGTGTGAGCATTAAAGTGTGAAAACACAAATCAACTCCTGGATCTCTGAAGGCAGAGATTAAATAAGATTAAATGTTGTTTGAATACTTAAGCGAGAGCTGCAGCGTCTTTGTGAAAACTCCATCCTCTGAAACTTTTTTGGTTTAAATTTAATGCCTGCAGGGAAGCTACTGAGACGAGGCATTATCAGTGTGTGTGTGTGTGTGTGTGTGTGTGTGTGTGTAGACAGGATTATCTCTGGTCTAAATGAACAGAGGCTTGTGTGTTTCAAATCAAAGACCTGCTGTATGATGTGATTTACGCAGGTACCGTCGTCATTCCTCAGTCCTGTCCTGGAGTAATTAAACGAGAGCTGTACATTTAGTGTACTGTTCTTTAAATTTGTATGAAATGTCAAAACTAAGAAATTGCATTAAATGATTATTCATTATGTGGGTCAAGTGCATGCACTCCAAACTTATGCATAGAATAGACAGAATAAGAACTAACTGCACGACACCTGGAAAGAATCAGATCTGCTGGGACAGATAAACTTGTAGATTTTTGATGAATACATGTGTTTTATTTTTATTGAGTAGCTCTCAAAGTGGTTGGAGAGGAACATTTACTGACATTCTTCTCAGTATTTTGACACTTTATTATGATTAAACAATTAGTTGATTAATGAATTAGTCATTCCTAAGGAAAATAATCAGCAACAATTTTTGATAATTAATTAATCTTTTATGTCTTTTTCTTGACTTGTGTAATAATAAAGTTAATTCTTTACTCTTTTATTAATCTAAAAAAACAAACAATCTTTTATTAACACCACCTTGGGTGTAATGGGCATTTGTTTACTATTTTCTTACATTTCAAGGACCAAACAATTAATCAAGCAGACAAATCAATAATGAATTACAGTGTGGTCCTGAAAGTTTCCTTCAAACTGTTTTAAATGTTTGGACTATTCCGTAAATTTAGAATATGATTGCCTGTTGAAAGGCACTGCTGCCTACCATGGAACTTATTTGTGTTGTTAGATCATAGAAAGAAGAGTCAAACTAGGGAGAACGTCTATTTTTGAAATTTTCAGAACTTCTTCTCTGAGGAGTTGGACTAAATATCATTAGAATATAATACATAGAAAAGTTGTAGCTGTAAAAGGAAAGGGGGAAAAAATACACAAATATTAACCGCAAAGCAACAAAAACAAGGTAAGAAACATAAAAACAAAGATTTGGTACAAAAACCAAAGTGTTGGTGTTGAACTCGTCTAAAAGCGAGAAAGTATTTCTTTTCTAATATAAAAAGAATTAATGGGATTTTCGGGTGTAGTTGGGGTGTGACAACATGTTTGAGGATGGAAACTGATCTTACAGGGAAAACAGTGAGCTGATGTCTGAAGACAAGTTACAAAGAAATGTTAACATTTATTTATTTATTCGAGCATCCTTTACACTGTTTCACTAAAGTATTAGTATTAGTAGTAGTAATAGTATTATCATGCTGTCTAAAAATGTTGTTTTGTTATGGTTGTGTGTATGTGTGTAATGTAAATATAAACCTGGCCATTACAAGAGATTCACAAAGTGTTGGTCTGTCAGAATGAGTTTACAACATGAGCTAAATTCACCCAGCTGTAATGTGTTTTTAGTGTATTTAATCTGCTTTTTTAAACTCATGTAAAACACTCTGAGATTTGTTTTTGCTCATGAAGCAGCAGGAATGAGACAAAGGAACAAAATGCAGACAGACACAAACCAACACAAGGAGGCTGAAAGCTGCTGTGACCTTTCCTGTGGTTAAAATGGTGACACTCGACCAGTTGAGGGCGCTCTCTCTCTTTAAGTCGTCTGCATGTTGTCAGGTCATGCTGAAAAATCAGCTCACAGAGAAACTGAAAAAAAACTGACCCTGCATGTTTGTTTTAGTTTCATCCTGTTTGAAGGAATAAAACTACACTGCTCAAAAAAATAAAGGGAACACTTAAACAACACAATGTAACTCCAAGTCAATCACACTCCTGTGAAATCAAACTGTCCACTCAGGAAGCAACACTGATTGACAATCAATTTCACATGCTGTTGTGCAAATGGAATAGACAACAGCTGGAAATTATAGGCAATTAGTAAGACACCCCCAATAAAGGAGTGGTTCTGCAGGTGGTGACCACAGACCACTTCTCAGTTCCTGTGCTTCCTGGCTGATGTTTTGGTCACTTTTGAATGCTGGCGGTGCTTTCACTCTAGTGGTAGCATGAGACGGAGTCTACAACCCACACACGTGGCTCAGGTAGTGCAGCTCATCCAGGATGGCACATCAATGCGAGCTGTGGCAAGAAGGTTTGCTGTGTCTGTCAGCGTAGTGTCCAGAGCACGGAGGCGCTACCAGGAGACAGGCCAGTACATCAGGAGACGTGAAGGAGGCCGTAGGAGGGCGACAACCCAGCAGCAGGACCGCTACCTTTGCCTTTGTGCAAGGAGGAGCAGGAGGAGCACTGCCAGAGCCCTGCAAAATGACCTCCAGCAGGCCACAAATGTGCATGTGTCTGCTCAAACGGTCAGAAACAGACTCCATGAGGGTGGTATGAGGGCCCGAC
>NC_060159.1:25625440-25680867 GCF_021292245.1 Micropterus dolomieu | reverse complement strand
GCTGGCGGTGCTTTCACTCTAGTGGTAGCATGAGACGGAGTCTACAACCCACACACGTGGCTCAGGTAGTGCAGCTCATCCAGGATGGCACATCAATGCGAGCTGTGGCAAGAAGGTTTGCTGTGTCTGTCAGCGTAGTGTCCAGAGCACGGAGGCGCTACCAGGAGACAGGCCAGTACATCAGGAGACGTGAAGGAGGCCGTAGGAGGGCGACAACCCAGCAGCAGGACCGCTACCTTTGCCTTTGTGCAAGGAGGAGCAGGAGGAGCACTGCCAGAGCCCTGCAAAATGACCTCCAGCAGGCCACAAATGTGCATGTGTCTGCTCAAACGGTCAGAAACAGACTCCATGAGGGTGGTATGAGGGCCCGACGTCCACAGGTGGGGGTTGTGCTTACAGCCCAACACCGTGCAGGACGTTTGGCATTTGCCAGAGAACACCAAGATTGGCAAATTCGCCACTGGCGCCCCGTGCTCTTCACAGATGAAAGCAGGTTCACACTGAGCACATGTGACAGACGTGACAGAGTCTGGAGACTTGGCGGTGGGTCAGTAATGTTGTGGGGTGGCATTTCTTTGGGGGGCCGCACAGCCCTCCATGTGCTCGCCAGAGGTAGCCTGACTGCCATTAGGTACCGAGATGAGATCCTCAGACCCCTTGTGAGACCATATACTGGTGCGGTTGGTTCCTCCTAATGCAAGACAATGCTAGACCTCATGTGGCTATAGTGTGTCAGCAGTTCCTGCAAGAGGAAAGCATTGATGCTATGGACCGGCCCGCCCGTTCCCCAGACCTGAATCCAATTGAGCACATCTGGGACATCATGTCTCGCTCCATGATGCTTTAGTCCAGGTCTGGGAGGAGATCCCTCAGGAGACCATCCGCCACCTCATCAGGAGCATGCCCAGGCGTTGTAGGGAGGTCATACAGGCACGTGGAGGCCACACACACTACTGAGCCTCATTTTGACTTGTTTTAAGGACATTACATCAAAGTTGGATCGGCCTGTAGTGTGGTTTTCCACTTTGATTTTGAATGTGACTCCAAATCCAGACCTCCATAGGTTGATAAATTTGATTTCCATTGATAGTTTTTGTGTGATTTTGTTGTCAGCACATTTAACTATGTAATGAAAGGAGTATTTAATGAGATTATTTCATTCATTCAGATCTAGGATGTGTTATTTTAGTGTTCCCTTTATTTTTTTGAGCAGTGTATTTATTGCTTACAACAGTCTGAATAAAACACATCTTCTGAATCCAGTCAGAACATTGAAACAGAAACTTTTAGGTAAAATCCTGCTCTTTGATAACAAAATCTTTTTGGAAATGAGTCTGCTTCAAGCCAAAACCCTGAATCAGCATGAGTTTTTTAACATGGGTTCGGTGAATGCATCATCTGCCATAATGTATTTTCATGTCACATTCCTGAGCTGAAACGCCTCTGTCTGAGTGGGCTGTGTTGGAGCTCTCGCATCCGGGATTTGCATCAGATTTTCCTTCATCTCCTCTGTTTCTCTCCACAAACACTGCAATGACGCCGTCAACCTATTACCTGCAACTCTAGCGTAAATGTTTATGGAAATGGCCTGTCGGAGCAGGCCAAGTGTTTTCCATCAGCAGCTCTTTGCAGTAATAATACTACAGTGTTGATGTCAGACCCGCCCTGCTTGAGGAGGGGAGGCTAATGGCCCCCCACCCTCCCGTGCCTGAACCAGAGAGATGAGGAGAGAGGGGAAAAAAATCTAATTCACCTTAAATGTGGTGCTGCAGGGTAGGGAAGCGAGAGGCCATCTGTTCAGAGAGTCCCCATTAAAGGAACATTATGTAACATCAGGCTGTGGATGGTGGCGATTCACCCACAGCACAATTACAGGGAACGTGGACACGAGTCTGCAAGGCTCACACACATGCTGATATTTGGTCGTTTGTTGTTAAATACATTTAAATTGCAATCTTTATCTTCTGTGAAATCAACAACAATAATTATCATTAGTTTTAAGAGCTTGCTGTTAAGAGCTTGCTGTTAATTTATTTCCAATTTTGAAATAAAGTTGTCATTCATTTTGTTTGAATTTATATGGATTTTCTTTAAAGAACAAGATTTTTTTCATTCCAAATTTAAAGGAATGTCTTTTATAACTTCCTCCTGTCACAGCTGTTTCACTTTTGTTAACATGTTTTATGCTGTTTGTATGGCACAAAATAAAGAATAAATAGTAGATAGTAGACTATCCAAGGAAGATTAAAAAACAGGGGCACCTGGAGTGGTGGGGGAAGGGGTTTACAGTAATCTTTACTCATTACCATTGACGGCAACATTGCCCAGCACCATTTCTCTAAAAGTTGCTCAGTGTGTCATCAGCTTAACACGTTTCACCTTTCATCCAAGGGGCGTCTTCAGTTCTGCCAGACTTTTTTATTATTATTATTTTATTTTGTATTAAAACACACAAACAAAATTTTTACTGTTTTATATTTACCTATTTTAATGAAATGGATGAAATTAATTATCCTTATGTACTTTATATGTAGCTTTGGCAATATTGTTGCTATACATTCATGCCAATAAAGCTCATTTGAATTTGACTGCCAGGGAGTCCAAGCTATTTAACCTCTGTAGGGTCATTATCAAGGTACTTGGTTGATTAGTGCTCCTAACTGTTACAACGATATGGGCTATTTCCAATTCGGGCCACTATCTACAGGAGGAACAGCACTGAGCCACACATGAGTTAAAATTAAAGCTTTCAGAGAACACATCAACCCCGTGGACAGTAACATCAAGGTCACATGAGAATATGTCAGCAACAACAGTTTGGCCTTCCTCGACTGTGTCGTACACATTGAAGAAGACCAGAGCCTCTTTGTTGGAATATGCAGGAAACCCCCGCACACAGATCAATACCTTCTCTTCTCGCCTCTAAAGCATCAGGTAGTAGTTATTAGGAGCTGACAACATACCAACAAGTGCTCAAGCCCAAGAGAAGGAGCATAAACCCCTGAAGGATTCACTTAAGCTTGTGGATTTGCAAATTGGACCTTTGTGAAAACAAGCACAAGATCAACACTATGATGATGAGGAAAAGAAGAGTGAACTCAACAACATTGTGTCTGGAGTGTCAGAGAAACAAACACCACACCCCTGTGTTTTTTCAAACCCAAGAATAAGCTAAGAAAGATACTGGTCCTAAAGATCGCACACCCAAACACAAGAAAATCAGTCTAGCGGATGCTGTACAATGCAGGGAGGAATGCACAGACCTGCTTATCAGGGAAACCGAACAACCTCTACCAGCTCCTCAGGTCAAGACGTCAGTTTACTTACATCTGAAGGACAAGGAGCACTCTTTCAGTGACAACAATGTGCATATTTTGGACAGAGATGGAGATGGTTTGAAAGAGGAGTCAGAATCCATCTCTCAGCAGGGGAGGAGGGCTAAGACACCACTTATCCCCCACCTACACCGCTGTCCTTTCATCTCTTCCCAGGATTGCCTTCTCATGTGATCCTAACGACCGTAACGACTGTCGTTATTACAGCCAGGAGCACTAACGAACCAAGCGGCATCCACCTAGATAATAAAACAATCTCACAGAGGTTAAATAGCTGGGACTCTCTGCCAGTCAGTCAGAACTGAAGAAGCCTCTTGGATGAGAGGCGAAACGTCTTCGAGTATCTTCAACCAAGTCCAGTTGCCCTTAATTCTTAGAAAACTTTGACCTGGATTACTGAGAATCTTTGCAGACAGTTTAATAGTGGATGCTATTTGTGTGTGGTTTTGTTGTATATGATGATTCTGTGAGTGTAATTCACTGGATGTATTGTGAACATGTCCTTCTTCTGCCCTCACAATGTTTGTAGGTGCACAACTATGCAGTGAGCTAAGCATATGTCCTGTAAAGCAGCTGGCTGTGTGAGATTTTAACTGTGAAAACAGTATTGAGCAACAAAGAATGCAAATCAGAAAATCAGGAGATACCTATTATCATAATAATAACAATAATAATAATAATTTGTCATTTAGCTGACGCTTTAATGCAAAGCCACTTACAATTGTCAGAGGTCGCACGCCTCCGGAGAAACTAGGGTTTAGGTGTCTTTCTCAGGGACACATTGATGGATGTCGTAGTGGGAATCGAACCTAGATACCTTAAGAAATAGTTTGACTAAAGGTATTCTTAAAAAAAAAAGAATAAGTAAAATAACCAGTGACTGGCTTACATGAATCCTGATTTTAAGGTATCCAGGTCATTTTTTTGACATCATATACTGGTTTCAGAAACCTGCATAAAATCTGGATATGCTACTCGAGTACTCTGTATGAGTAGAAAACTGTGGCATTTAAATACCTTATTCAGGTTTCTGAGCTCTGAGCGTATACTCTGCTGGTAGAGAAATTAGTGTTTGAGATATTTGGGAATCAAGACAAGATGATCATAAATTACTATAAGAAGAAATAAAATAATAACCAATTTATTATTAGGGATGGATGGATAGAGACTGTGGGATCAATACTTTGCTACTCATTTGGTATTGATTCCTTTCAAAGGTGGTATTCGAACTTGGGCCATCGTGACAAGGACCCAGCTAGACTATTTTTACACTTATCTGCGTGAACATTTTTATTTAAATGTACTCATATACTGTAGCCTATATTTGGATTTGTAATAAATGTGCTATCATTGGCCGGTATGTGTCAGGGTGTCATGTGATTTGCCTGTGATTTTCTTCTAAAACATTATCAGTATACATATCGTAAAAAAATTGTAAAATGTGTCTGTTTAATAACTTTCATTCATATTTATAATTATTCATTTATTTTATTCATATTAAATCATATTATTTTCATATATTGCTGACTATGTTTACACTTATCTGCACAAACAGTTTTATTTAATTGTACTAATTTATAATGTACTGATATACATGCTGTTATCAACTTAGAAATATAGCAAAAATTTGATCTATGTTGACGTTTAAGGACACCAAGACCATTTTACACGCCTTCATCTCATCACGCCTGGATTATTGCAACAGCCTTTTCACCTGTTTAACCCAAAAATCTATTGATCGACTCCAGACTGTCCAGAACTCAGCTGCCAGGCTTTTAACCAGAACAAAGAAATATGAACACATTACCCCTATTTTAGCTTCACTACACTGGCTCCCAGTATGTTTTAGAATTTAATTTAAAATGTTATTGATCACTTTTAAAGCTCTTCATGGCCTCTCGCCTTGTTATATTTCTGAACTTTTAGTCCCATACGCACCAGCACGTACCTTGAGATCCTCGGGCAGAGGTCTGCTGTCTGTTCCAGAGTCTCGACTGAAAACTAAAGGGGACAGAGCGTTTGCTGTCAGGGCCCCGAGGCTCTGGAACAGCCTGCCCGAGGAAATCAGGTCGGCTGAGTCAGTGAACTCTTTTAAGTCCCTTCTTAAAAACTTATAGGAGAGCCTTTCCCGATCTTATTAGACTTTATTTTATCCCTTTTATTTTATTCTGTTTTACTTATTTTATATTTATCTTAAACGTGTATTTTAGTCTTTTCAATGTTTTCATGCTTTTATCTTGTATTGTTTTTGTATTATTGTCTTTACACTCTACAAATAAAGATTATTATTATTATATTATAATTGTTATCAATGGCCGGTATGTGTCAGGGTGTCCTGTGAAATCACAAACCCATTTAATCAGAATCAGAATCAGAATTAGGTTTATTGCCAGGTAAATTCTGACATATGAGGAATTTGCCTTAGTATAAACTGATGCTTACATACAGTACACATGAACATAAATAAAATAAAGAAATATAAATATGTAAAAAGTAAGGAGATCAAAAAATGTACAAGTATACAACCATTACAATAATACTATAATACAATGAAAGAAAGCAATGATCAGTATCCATGTGGCCACTGGGGGCGCTGTGGGCTGACGTCACTCTCCGAAATGCTCCGGAAACCGTCGACATGAACCGGAAAAAGTCTTAATTGGCCAACAGCATTGTAGCCCCGTGTTGAACTCATTCGCAGCAAGTCTTGTGTTTTAATTTACCCGTTTTAACTGTTTCGCACGAGTTCACCTATTTTATTGACAAGCCGACGGATAAGCGACCTTTTACCGGAGATGGGAGTCCCGGCGTTTTTCCGTTGGCTTAGCCGAAAATATGCGTCAATCATTGTGCATTGTGTGGAGGAGAAGGTAAGCGACTAGCATGTTAGCTAGCAGCGTTCGCTTAAACGTTAGCGGGAAGATTTTAACGCGTGATATCTTTCTGAACTCATCTCTTTCACCGACTACAGTCGGCGATGAATGTTCTCGGACGTAAAAGCCGCGGTTTGAGCCGTTTGTTTAGTGTTGCGAAGGTCTCTGTTGGTCGCACGTTAGCTGAAACAAATAACGGACAGTTTTGTTTCTTCCTCGTGAGATTGTAAACAAAACGGCGTGGCTGTTGAACTTAACTTCAAGTTGCCCGCTAAAGCGTCCCTGTTAAGACAAACGATGAAATGCACGTCTAGAGCCTTGAGTATGTGGCTGGGGAAAAACAAGATTTGACAGCTTTGCCCACTTCAGCTAACATCAGAAATATCTAGCACGTTTAAATGAAAACGTTATTAACTTAAATTAACTCTGACGGGTTTTACTCAAACTGCTTTAACGTCACGTGTCAGAGGTTTCACACCTCTGGAGCAACCAGGGGTTAAAGTTAAGTGTCTTGCTCAGACACATTAATAAACACCAAAATGCGCTACACAGTAAGCATGCTGAGACCCGGGTTCGAGTCCCACTGTTACACATCCACCAGTGTGTCCCTGACGTTAACGCACACGCGCCCTCTGCCAAACCACTTCCTTTACAGAGAAATTCCGGGGTGTCTTCAAACTAAGTGATGTGTTTTATCTTCACAGGGGAAGGAATGTAATGGAGTCCGTATTCCTGTCGATACGACCAAGCCAAACCCAAACGAGGTGGAATTTGACAATTTGTACTTGGACATGAATGGGATCATTCACCCATGTACACATCCAGAAGACAAGTAGGAACCCTCCTCTCTGTGCACATTTATGATTTACTATACTAAATAACTGCCATTTCTGTTTAGCTATTTATTTTAGTGGTCAAATGCATAACTTACTTTTTATTTTATTTTTTTAATTGGCAAACTGTCCATGGGAGGTCGTTAAACACTCACATGGTACCCTGTTTAATAAAATTAGCTCTTCCCACATTCCTTGACGTATTCTTGTGTTAGATTTGCTTCTCTGATGTGGAGATATGCTGCCTTTCTTTCTCTTATGTCAGCGCGAATTAAACGTTTTTGGGCTGTTTTGGTTTGACAAACAAGTCCATTATTTATTGGCAAACTATGCGTGGGAGCAAATTTAACTTCTCTGTCCATCGGCCAAATGGCTAGTGAGTTAATTTGGCAGATGATTAAACAGCCGTATGACTGCTGTTTAAATAAAACTTGCTCTTTAAGGGTCACCTTCATGTACTCTTGTGTCAGATTTGCTTCTCTGATGTAGAGACTTGCTGCTCATATCAGTGTGAATTAAATGTTTTTGAGCTGTTGATCAGACAAAGCATGCAAACTGAAGATGTCACCTTGAGCTCTGAGAATTCTGCCATTTAGTCGGCTGAATAATACCTTGACTAATCTAAGAAACAGTCAACAGATTTATTGATATTGAAAATGATCAGAAGTGGCAGCAGCCACACACACACACACACACACAAACACCCTGTGCATACTTCACATTCGGATCTCTGCTGTCTACAGACCTGCTCCCAAAAATGAAGATGAGATGATGGTCGCCATTTTCGAGTACATTGACCGCCTGTTCAATATTGTGCGACCCAGGAAAGTTCTCTACATGGCCATCGATGGAGTGGTAAGTGCCTTTCAGTAACTGAAGCCTGCAGCCGGGGCAAAGTTTGGACGAGGGCTCACGTCCACAGCGAAACCTGAACCACAAGCTATTTAAGCTTCTGCTAGAGAATTGAATGTTTACTAGATTTTGGCTCGATTTATATGATGATATCTTAGTTAATATAGACGAGAAATTAGCTTTGATGACCAACCTGAAATCAGCTGCCGTACTGCTGTAGAAATAACACCCTGTTTAACTTTTCTAGGCTCCACGAGCCAAAATGAACCAGCAGCGCTCTCGGCGGTTTCGTGCCTCCAAAGAAGGAGTGGAGTTGATGGAGGAGAAGAATCGCATCAGAGAGGAGGTCATGCAGAGAGGTGTGTGATGTATAGTGGGCGGTATTTTCTCTGAGCTCCAGGACAGATGATGTTTGGTCATTTGTGTGTTTTTTGATAGCTTTTATACTGAATTGTTCAGACAGATCCAGGTTTTACAAACACACCTGGTGTTTTAATTAGGAAGTTAGAATTTTGAAAACGCACCTCATTTTCTGTCTATTTGAATCTCTTTGTGCAGTAAAATTAACCGGTGAGCAGTTTTGTTTCATGTATCAGAAGTATCGTTTACACTTGACTGGGAGATTAAACACACTCTTTCCTCTTTATGCTCTTTACCCAGACCAGCAACATTAACAATTCACTGGCTAAAATAGATGAAATGGTTTACAGTTGAAGTAATGCTGGTCCCTGTCCCTGTTTGTGTCTTTATCAGCTTTTTAATGTTAACCCTGAGCTCATTGGTAACCTCCCTTGTTATGTTTTTTTCCTCAACAGGAGGTTATCTTCCACCTGAGGAGATTAAAGAGAGGTTTGACAGCAACTGCATCACTCCAGTAAGTGGGCTAAGTGTTACATTTAGTTTGTTTTACAAGGGAAATCAATGGTTTTGGCTTTGCTCATTTTTATTGTTAGGATTTAATACAGGAAAGCTTAGCTTCCTTTATCTTTGATGCTTTTTACCTATTACGAAAATGTTTATTGCTACTTTTTCTTTGTTGATTTTATTTTAAATTATTTAATTATTCATGATGTAAAGTTGGCACACTTGTAACATAGGGGCGCCTGTTCCTCACTGTGGTGTAAATAAAGGTTATATATATTTACTTGTAGCAGAAGAATTTCAGGATTTGATAACTTGTTGTGATTTGGCGCAATATAAATTGAAATTCTTGTGTCTCCAGGGAACAGAGTTTATGGACAACCTGGCACATTGTCTTCGATACTACGTCGCCGACAGATTCAGCAATGATCCCGGATGGAGGAATCTCACAGTGCGTCTAATGTTTCTTTGAAGCCAGCAATGTTACAAGCAATTACTTATTGTTTCTGACATTTTATAGACAAAACGGTTGATGGATAAATTGTTTCTGACATTTTATAGACAAAACGGTTGATGGATAAATTGTTTCTGACATTTTATAGACAAAACGGTTGATGGATAAATCAAAAACTAACACGACAAAATCACAATGTTAAAATGATTTCTCCGTTTTGACTTTGTTTTCATCCCTTGACAGTTGACACGCTGTGGTTGTATGGTAATATGGACAGCGTTCAAAGTGACTCACCTTGAGTTACCTTTTTTTTTAATCCAGGTCATCCTGTCTGATGCAAGTGTTCCAGGTGAAGGTGAACACAAGATCATGGACTACATCAGGAGACAGAGAGGTACAGCTGCTGCACACAGATAAACTTTAATAATTGATGCATGCCAGTTGCAATACAAAGGATTACATTAAAGCACATACACGTTAGCAAGTTACATCATAAACAAAAGTTAAAACAAACCCATAAGACCCAAATACCAGATTACATTAAAACAAATACAAAATAGATCCATACAAGCAAAATGTATCTCACAAACGCTAGTAAAGGAGGCACATATAAAACATATAAGACCAATCAGTATCACACATTTGCAGCTGGCAGATTTCAGTCAGACTTGACAGACTGAGACCAGAAAGTGTTGTTGAATATCATGTGGGTGAAACAATATGTGGACTGTGATCAACACAAGTCAAATCTGAACCTTCTGTACACACGAACACTGTCAGACATTATGTTGACTCAGATTTGTTTTTCACTTTACAGCTCAACCCAACCACGACCCCAACACACACCACTGCCTGTGTGGAGCTGATGGTAAGCCTTTAAATCCGCTGCCTGTAATGTAAAAGAAATAAAATAGAAGTTAAATAATTAAGAAGTGGGTGGTGATTCACAATGTGACACATCCACCACTGTGTCCCTGACCAAGACACTGAACCCTTAGTTGCTCCAGAGGCGTGCGACCTCCGACATGTATAGCAATTGTAAGTCGTTTGGATGAAAGCACCGGCTAAATAAATGTAAATGTTATCCGCCAGGAGTGACCTTGTTTCATTGTACCTGACTACTTTGTAAGATGTAAACAACTCTTCCATCACTGAAATAACACTTTTTTTATTATTATTTTCTTTCTGTGTGGTGATCAGCTGACCTGATCATGCTGGGCCTGGCCACCCACGAGCCAAACTTCACCATCATCAGAGAGGAGTTTAAACCCAACAAACCCCGCCCCTGCGCGCTCTGCGGACAGATGGGCCATGAAATCAAAGACTGTCAAGGGACGCCCAGAGAGAAACAGGGACAGGTGAGCTCTGCTTGTACAGAAAACTAGAGTTGAGCAGGTACATGTACATAGATTAAAATGTGTCGCTATATGATAAACCTTTATAAAAAACACTTGTTCTGTAAATAGTTCTTACTATTGTTCAGAAACATTGCTCTGAAGCTCAATAGTGAGGCTGTTCTGTAAATAGTTGTCTTATAAATACAGCAACTTCTGATTAACTTCAGGCTTAAATTTAACAATTTACAGATTGGCTGCAAATACTAGCCTCGAACATCAGACTATTGAAAACGTTTTGGGATTTATTTATTTATTTATTATTAGGCTCAACAGCTTTTGTCAATTTTCCAAAATATCAGCAAAAGTCAGCAAAAAGGAAATTTTAGTGGAAAAAGAAGTCCACTTCCTGCCATCTTGTGATGCAGATTTTAATGTCAACAGAACCTGACTGTATCTCTAGCGTGGAATTTTCTTCTTTTGATTTATGTAATGATGATATTTGTCATCATATATGCTTATTTGTTTTGCATTATAACAACTTTCTGTCTGTACCATTTGTGAGACCTGATCTCTCTGCTTACTATTTCTCTTTCAGCATGATGAGTTTGCAGACTCGATGCCAGTTTCTGAACAGGAATTCATATTCATCAGGCTCTGTGTGCTGCGAGAGGTATGACAGTTATGTTTTTAGGGGGGGTAATGAATCATGATGTTGCTTCATTCTGGGATTTTGACCTATGGTGGCGCTATAATGTTTGTTTAATGAATGTCATGACACTTCTCATCTGATTTTCATTCAGTAATAATGAATGGGGCTATTATTACTCTAGTTGGACATTTTTTAATGTCACAGTAGTTGATTGACTGTGTATTTGATTACATAAATATAATTCATATAAACACACTGGAATGCGTACAAGAGCAAACGTTGACCGTTGACCTTAAAGCACGAACCTGATGACCTGCGTTAATTCTGCTTTCTTTGCATGTTTATAGTACCTCGCGAGAGAGCTGACCATGGCCAGCCTGCCGTTTCCCTTCGACTTTGAGAGGAGCGTAGACGACTGGGTCTTCATGTGTTTCTTTGTTGGAAATGACTTCCTTCCTCACCTGCCATCCTTAGAAATCAGGTGAGCTTCAGGACACCCTTTTTTGTACTAGTCTGAATTTTAGATAAAGTGGTGTTGGTCCTTAAAATCTCAGCTCTCTGTTATCTAAATTCAAGCCCTTTTAAAAGTACTGAATTTATGTATCCAGTTAGGCAGTTTGTTGCACGTCCTGCCGTCTAAGTTGTTCCAGTGTTGATGCAGAAGCTGACTCAGAAGTTGGCGAGACTTCGGCTTTCTTTAAGCGTCACAAAACGGGGTTAATTGCATGACTGTTGTATTATATCGCTTTAGAAAGTGCAGGTGTTTTCTTTACTCTCTGTATAGAAGAAGCCTGATTACTCACTTTCACAGTGAACGTAATCCTGCCATCACTTCACTTTAACCTCCAACACGGAGGTATTGTTCTGTTTCACTACTCTTCTTTAGTGTTTTTTTTATTTGTGTAAGGATAAATTCAATCTTGATTGGTTACCTGCCAGAGTTGCTGATAGGGCTGCCAAATTTCCTGCTGCTGTCAAAGATAAATCAGTGATTGGTGTCAGCTCAGTGTCCCATCCCAATTCTCATTTAAATTTACACTGAAAGACTTGTCTTTAATTATTCACTGGTGTTGTTTCTTGCAGAGAGGGAGCGATCGACCGACTGGTCAACATCTACAAAGACGTTGTGCACAAAACCGGAGTGAGTATCATCACGGATTTGTATCGTTCAGTGTTTTCCAGTTATGTCTGGTACTGTGGCTGATAACAATGCCTGTGTTTGTCTGTAGGGCTACCTGACAGAGAATGGATATGTCAACCTGGAGCGAGTTGAGCTGATCATGCAGGCTGTGGGCGTGGCTGAGGACAACATCTTCAAGAAACGCAAAGAGGATGATGTAAGATTTCAGCAAGTTCACACAGTGATCATTAGAATTTAAAAGACACTCAGGGCTTTTATCGAGAGGAGTTAAAATGTGACTATTGGACACCCAAATACCAAACCTTTGTCTTCTTGTTTATTTATTCTCAGATAGTTCCTGATTTATGGGTTTTTTATTTCTTTAAGTCATAAGTTATTTTAAGGGGGTTTTCTTTTCAAGATAAGCTAAACGTGTTGTTCTTTTTGGTACTGAGACCCAGTTCTTAGAAACAAGAACTGCTGTTTGAATACACAGCTATCTACAGCTGGGCCAGATTATCGTATCTTTCTACTCCTGACTGTTGTCTTCACATTTTCTTTCTTTTTAGGAAGGCTTTAAGAGAAGAATGAAAGAGAAACGAAAGAGGATGAAGGTGAGTAAAACAGATGATGGATACTGTTTGCTGTTTGCTTTGTGTTTCTTACCTGATAAAACTGTGTGGACAACATTTGAGGAATTATTCAGTGAAAATTAGAGCTCATTCCAGCTTGTTCAAGTTTCAGCATTCAGCTGGTGTTTATTTTTGTTTAAACATATTTTCAGTGCATTACTTGTGTACCGCCATATTGTAAAGTTTCCTGATTTCCAAACACTCAAACTGATCCTGATGTTCAACAAAAGGGGAAAAAAATATAGAGAAAAAGCCCAGTAGTAAAGTTAAAGCCTAAGTTCTGTCGCACAGTATACGCTGATGCATGAAATAGCCATATAAAATATATAATTTTCACAGGGATGACAGTTAAGTTTTTCTCTCGGTGTTATGACAGGCAGAGAAACAGGGCCCCGCCTACCTGACTACAGGCCAGTTTGCCCCTCAGGCCCTGGGGAGAAGGGACCGACCCGAGGCCGTCCAGAATGCTCGGCACCAGGCCTACGACATGAGGATGCAGTCCAACAAGGTACGACAGGTTGTTCATGGAAGAGTTTCTGGGCAGCTCTGGAAATCTGGAAACTGACAGTTGCGGGAGTGCCGTCATGGTGTTGTTCTCAATTTATTCTCCAGGATGCTGCTCAGTCCCTGAAGGCCATGATGAGGAACGGTGGCAATGTAAGTTCTTGGTCAAATGGAAGGTGGACACGTGCACATAAAAACATACAGTTCTGTCGTGGTGGGCCAATAGCTGGCGTTTTGATATCATCGACCTCTGATACCTGCACTCACAAGGCCGATAGACAAAAAGAAATGTCTGTAGACACATGCAGGTGGTCTTGTCAGTGAGCTGCTGTGGAACGATATTGTGTTTTGGGAAGGTGGTAGAAAAGTTAGTTTGGACCCCTACATGTCCTCATTCACCATTGTCTTTTCTCCTAAATGACAGGAGGTCGAATCTAAAACATTACTGGCTAGTGTTGACCATACAGACAACAGAACCAAATGTTTCATTTATTAATAATAAGTCTGTCTAAACCAACACGTTACTGGCTGAGATAACATGTATATTAGATTGTACTCTATCGGCATTATATATCGGCCACCCTGCTGTCTAAATATCGGCATCGGCCATTGAAAAACCCGTATTGACACATTTTTATCGGCCTTGTGAGTGCAGGCATTGGCTGATGCTGATTATTTCAAAATGCCAGATATCGGCCCCGATTAATTGTATATATTTGTAAAAAAAACAAAACAGTGTAAATAGTTGAAAAATTCAGTGGTATCAGTGTGGAAGATCTGCCCGTCATACATGTGGTTAATTGGATCCTTGAATGTAATCCTCCTCCTCCTCAACGCCATTTGGCAAAGTGAACAGAATGTTGAGTCCGTCTTCATCGTCTGTGGCTTTAGCATATTTTCAGTAGTTTCACAGTCTTTCTTCACAATCTGCCTATAAGTCATCATCATACACTTCACACTATCACAATCTTTACTCTGTTTGTCGACATCTGAAGGACAGAGATCCGCTTTGGACTTTTAAGGTGCCACCTTACTGGTGCCTTTAAAAACATCTTGCAATTCTGCTAGATATATTTGATTTGAAAAATGTATTTCTTCATAAAGAAGAAAATTTTATTCTGTGTTAAATGTACCGTAACATGAATCTCAGTCTGTTTGAATGCGCACGCTATGTTGTGGTTTAGTTCAAGGTTGTGTTTCTATTTAACGTGTCTGGAAAGCTGTTATATTTCCTCTGCCTGTGTACAGCGTTAAATATATCGAGCAACAATAGCCGGCCGAACATTTGCACATGAATGAAATGAGCACAAAGGCCCCAGGGAAAAAAAGGAAGGCTAAGTAGCTGCGGTAGTGATGATTTTTTGTTCTCCAAACATAGAAAACACACACACACACATATACTGTACATACAGCAGCTGTACCAGACAGCAGAGCAGATAGCTTTCATTTTAACTCGACTCATTGTCAGTAAGACAAAACAAATGTTATATTGATGCTATAATGAACATGACATACTGTAATATTTTACCATTGATCTTTATTTTTATCTGGAGGACATAAATATGTGTATAAAATATGTATTTAATTCAATCCACAGTATTCAGTGATATATGACTTGTGGCCATATGTTTGTCGGGATCCTTGTTGTCCTGAAGAAAACGAGTGTACGAGAATTTCCATGTTCTACTTCTGATCTGCATGCGTTATTTATTTATTTAATTTTGTCCTGGGTTTTTGTTGCCCTGCCCAGTCGTCTGCAGGGCCCAGCGACAGCACAGACGGCAGGGGTGTGAAGAGGAAAGCTGAGGACAGCGACAGCGAGCCGGAGCCTGAAGACAACGTCAGGTAAATCTGCACCAGCTGGGTGGGCGGGGTCTTAGCGGAGGGCGGACACATCTTGTGTTTGTTTTTTTTTTTTTGTTTTAAAGTGAACACAAGCTGCTGTCAGGGGAAGTAGCGGTGGGAACTAACTTTTGTGTGTGTATTGCAGTAATTAGGAGGAGGAACACAGTGGGCATTTAAAAAAACAAACAAAAAAACAAATTTAAAGATCATTATTGAGCAGATTCATAGACGTCGTCTTTTTTAGTTCACAAATACTTTCTTGTCTACGTTACCCACAATGCATCTTGATTGCCAACAGTTTGGTCTGAGAATCAGGTGTGTTATGCTAGTAGCTGCTAATGTAGCCTGTAGCAGAGATGAGCAGCAGGCTACAGAGGTCTGCTGAGCTAACTTCTTTCCAACTCCACACTCTTCTTCAACCGATGCTGATTCAAGTGACATCACTTCATCATCAGGACATTTATCAGATGTTGTGCGGCTTCCACTGGATTTGCAAAAAGCTCTAGGCTACTTTTTTCTAACCCTAAAACGCCCCCAAACTCTTAAACTGTTGAAACTGTTTACATTAACGTAAAGGCCACAGCAGCACAAGATGAAATACACAGATATTAAATGCACTTCTTGTTCCGTCGTCTTAAGAGCTCTACAAAAATATTTAATATTAAAATTTCATTTTTTATTAACAAAGTCACCTAAATCTGTTTAATCAACCACACAGTACTGTGAGTTGAAGAGCAGTCTTTAGTCTTTACCTGCTCCAAAACCTCGTCTTTGCTGATCATCTCTGACCATAGACCAATCAAAACAACAGAATCGCTATATCAAACAGGCTGCTGATTGGCTGCCTGCTCTGTACACATTGGTACAAGGTTACATGAATACTCGCTCAACTGTCACCATATAGTGACTTATCTGCTTATAATCAAATGAAGCTCAAACTGTTTTACATGGTACATAAGAGCGCTAGTAGAGTAATTTATTTTGGAAAAGAAATTGCTTAAAATAGTTTTAATAATTTGGCAGGTGAAACTTTGTTACTGTGAGTACTTTTAAAAACAAACCCAACTCTGCTGATGTGAATGTAGTTAATAAATGTCGTTAAAATGAATCTTTACTGAGTGAAGTTCATGAGTGAAGTTAACAAACACAACCAGAGAGATGCACTCATTAATGCCACAGTGCTGCAGCACAAGCTGTTTAACACTCTGACACTTCCCCAACACACACACTCACCCGCCTGCTGAGCAGCTCCCACCTCCCTCTGCATGTGATTAATATGGAAAGCAGGAATATTCGAGTAAATTCCTCTGTGACGCACTCGTCAAAGCTGCTAAATCCATCGGGCTAAATTGGTATTCATGGAGGCTTTCCTCTCAGGAGTCGGCGCTCCCTGCGGGCCGCTCCGAGTATCCACGACACAGATGCTGGACGGCCTTTATTATGTGTGCAGAACGGCATCGCCGCCCCAAATCTACCAAGAAGTCAAAGCCATTAAACTATTCCAGAAGCAACGGGGAAGTTAATGCAGTTCTTTTTCAGCCTATAGACGAACAGCATCCACAAAACTAGTGATTTTAATAAGCAAATGTGTCGTCGAGGCACATTTACACTGCAGTCATCTGATTGTCTCATCCAGTAGTCACTTATCCTCTCGTTCAACATGGAATAGATTTACATTTCAAGGTCTCAAACACCACAAGTATGAAGAGAGTTGATCAATTTTATGACTTATTGTTGATCCAGGGACGATCATGGTGCAGTTTGGCAACAGTTTCGCTGGTTCAAAATAACAACAACGATTTAATATTCAATACTAATTCAACACTTTGTAAAGCCCAACAGAGGTGCTGTGATTCCAATGGAAGATTTAGATTCGTCATAGGGCATCGTTTTGTGGTCACTCACAAATTCAGCCAACTGTACGATGGTCATGACGTATGATCAGCAATCTGAGATCGAATGGCATGTCAGACATATTGATTGGCTGTTTTGCAGACATCCCTGCTTGCTGCTGTCACAAAGTTATAAACTTGAGTCAGCTTGGTTTTTAATACCGTGTCGTCCACGTGTGCTGCAGGCTGTGGGAGGAGGGCTGGAAGCAGAGATACTACAAGACCAAGTTTGACGTGGACGTGTCTGATGAGGATTTCAGGCGGAAGGTGGTTCGGTCATACGTGGAGGGTCTCTGCTGGGTACTGCGCTACTATTACCAGGTAACACTGAACTCGCACTCATTTAGGTGTATTTGTACAGTAGAATAATATCATAAGCTGAACAGCCATGACGGCGTTTGAACCTCAGATTTGTTTTGTCAGGTTCTGAAATGTTTTTTTTTTTTTTCACCGTCTACCTCTAAGGCTGGGCAATAAAACAGCGATGATAATTATCGCTTGTTCAATAATATCGTCAATAAATATTTGGTATAATTCACTTGAATCTCGAACAAATTAGCATTCTATTAAAATATTTATTTTTGAGGAAAAGGGACTGAAAAAAGATTAACTAATCATATTTGTTAAATTGTTTTGAAGGTTCTCCCTCAGATTCGTTAAGTGATCCACTGTTTGGCATCAAGTGTTTGTCCCATCGCCCAGCCAGTTAAATGTTTTTTTTTTGTCTTCAGAAATTTTATTTGAATTTTCAATGTTTAGTATACATAAAAACAAAAGAACATTACATAGATGTTTACATAACATGACAAGCGCTCCAACTTACTTAATAATCACTAACTAGCAGGTATTTCAAAGGTGCCGACAGACAACAAGAGCACAAAACACTTGAGAACTTGAAGTTCGCAGTGTTTAATACAGTGAGTGCTCAATACGAAACCCACAGTTCAACCACCAATCAATGAGTCCTCATCTCAGTTCAAATCTGCACAAGAGTCCATACCTCAACAAAACGCTGTCTGGATCCCAGCAGGCAAACAACAAAAAAATACTCGCTTTACAAAAGTTGTCCAACGAAAAATGAAACCAAGTGGATAAGCTTTGCACCGTAACCTGCCACTGGCGAGTTTGGTTTGAAGCGCCGCCATAGGTTTTCCCTGAGCTGGCTCGTGGATCGCCACAATACGCTAACTTTACTACGTGTCTTTCTATTGTGCATTTTCCCTTTCCGCCAAAGTGGCTGATAGCCTGACAATTTTACCCACCGCTGCCAAACAGTAACGCCAGCTCTAATAATAATAATAATAATAGAGACCTTCAAGTATTTGAGGTGATAAAGTTTTCCAGCAGAAAGAGCTTAAACCACCAGATTACAAACAGCAGATAAGAACAAACTGATCTAAAAAACGTCACTAAAATGTATCCAGCTGCAGTAAAAGTTTCTACTGGCTACTGTACCGTTCCTATCATGAAAATGAATAACGTGATCGATCCGCTGCAAAATAAATCTGGATTCAGAGATCCAAAGTCATTCTGGAGGCTTGTTAAGATGTTTTATAGCTGATCATTTCAGATCCAACAGGCGACCAGTGGTTTTAAACAGAGCGACAGGTTTTTTTTTTTTTTTTTTTTTAATTTCAAGAACTCCTTACAATCGAGTGTCTCAGCCAAATAAACCTCCACACAGTCTCTTACCTCCACTTATTGTTTGCAGTGTGATTAAACACTAAATCATTTTTATTGTTGTAAAATATTGATCTTTATCTTGAAATGAAATAATCAGCAGTCGGCCCTCTCCAGAAGAGCCGGTGGCTTGTCTTGGCTGAGCCGGGGGGATTTGTCCGGGCTGATTGTGAGCGGCGTATATGCACGCTCTGTGTTGACTCCACATGCTCGCCAATCCAAAGCCCGTCTCAGGGGGCCGTTCTGGATGAATTCATTAGCGGGCCCTCGGCGGCCGGGGACGTGTCTGCTCTCCGCTGCCACACATTCACGGTTCTGTGCCCGCCGCAGCAGAGTTATGATCACGCACACCTCGCCTAATGATCAGGGAAGGAAGAGCTGGGTTTATCCAAAGCACAGGATTCACACACTTTGTTCTGTATCTGAGTTTTTAGGTGTGTAACCCTGGCGAAGGAGCCATTTTCCACAGTGACTACAGTCTATTTGCTCACCCATAAATCTGTGACATATCTTCAGTCACACGTATAGCGGATATAGACACTCATTTCACAATATGAAGAATGTTCTTACTAAACAGATTTGAGTAACTAATCGATTTCCTGATTAATTGTTCTTGAAATCCCAAGATCAGTCTTTGTTTCTGTGAATGTGCAAGTTCCTTGTTATAAACAGTACAGTTTTATTTTCCTTTAGTCCACAACTTTATAACGGTGAACTGTGTTGACCTCATAGGTCCACCTAATTAAAACTTCCGCCGTCTAACACAACAGACCTGGAATAAATTCTACCTTCATGAAGGTTATAAAGTTCGGCCTTTGTTGTGGAGAGCTGTTGATGGAGGCTGGTTTCCCTGCTGGTGAATTGTACTGCATTATACTGAGAGGTACTTGTACTATTTAGTCTACCCTCTTTGTTTTTAATGGGGTGGACAAAATATTTGAAACACCTCCCTGTAGAATTTATTTCACGGCTGTTGTATCAGATGGTTTTAGCTAAATGCACCTAATAAACTGGTCATATTCAAAAGAGGGAACTTGTGGAATAAAAATAAATGTTGGCTCCCGGCACACGGCTTGAGAAACACTTTTTAAAATGGAATATTTGGGATGTAAATATTGGTATTGGATTTCCTTGAAAGAATTCAGAGTCGAAACTAACCGAATAAGGACTTCCTGGATTGAAATTGAAAAAAATCTCGATCCGTGCCAATCCTAACAAGTCTCAAATCTACTTTAATCAATCCAGAGACTACTGAATAATAATGATTTACAATTAATGCATCTTTTTTTAATTTTGAGTTTGTTGTATTTGTGATATTTGCTTTATTTTAAACAGTTATGACCTTTTTAAAAGTTTCATACCGTTTGCAGAACGATTAATTTTCAGTCCATCCACTAATTAATTAACTAATTAATCAGTTGATTGTGTTTTTTTCAGCATTGAAAAAAACATTTGCCGTTTAGTTGTTTATCTAGTTTCTCACACGAGGAAAAATCCTTTTATTTTTTTTTTATTGTCATAATTCACATTCACAATTTAATCAATTTGGCGTTTGGATGTATGTTTGGCCGTCATCATCTCGTTTTAAAGCCCAAACGATTCATCAGAAAAATAATTCAGATTTATTAATTTCATCGTTGGTTGGTTTCACTTCTAAAATGGGCAACAGAAGTTTTTTTAAATTGACGTGACTGTCCAGAGACGATCGTACTCGTTTTACTCACTTTGATAATATGTTGGAGGTTTTTTAACTTAAGTTCTTATGAAACAGTAAATGTGTTTTCTTTTAACGTCGTGGTTTGTGGTCTTCGACCCCGCCGGCCCACAGTCACAAATGAATTTCTCCTCGACACAGAACATTTCGTCATATTAACATAAATGATTTGTGTGATTATTTGAATGTGGAGATTGGAGCCTCTTCTGCCTTTTATTATGGTAAAGTCCCATATTATCATTTGAATGGCCATTTTTTAATAATAGAGTGGTGGGCTTTAAAACGAGATTGCCTGAGATGTGAGGATTGGTGGATTTGTCAGAGGTGGATTGTGGGTGATTTTGAGTGAAGGTTGTTCTTTGGTGTTAGACGTGTTTGTTCAGGAAGGATAAGTGGTCCAATCGCTGGACCTGGACCATTAGATTTTTTTTTTTTTCTGCTGCTCTTCTACTTTGCTTCTCCTGCATGAACCTTTTCAATACACAAGAGTTGAGGAAGAGAATTATTTTTGAGACGCAAGAGCCTCTCAGCAGGTGGTTGGGAGTATTTTGTCCCCAGGTGCTCTAAAGCCTCAAAGTCCTGTCTGGCTTTCCAAGGACTGGATCGTTTTTTGATTCATTGTAGTTCAAGCAACAAGAATCAGCTCCCACACAACATCAACATCAAAGTTTGAAAGTTAATTTGGAGTTGGAGCCACTGAGCAGACGGTTCAGACTATTTCACACATAGTTTAAAACACACTGATCAGGATTCAGGCGTGTGAAGGTTTTTAAATGTCAGCTCGGCCATGTTGGTCTGAGCAGACTGGATTTGAAGCTTTGCGCTGCAGTGGAACTTTTTGTAAGAAAAGGGCAAAGAAAAGCTTTTCTTTCCATTTCCTAGTCGTCTCTTAAGCCTTTTTTTCCCCTTCTCATTTGGTCTTGTTCTGTAGCACAAAGGAAAGAGCAACAATTCAAACCAGCACAGCGTCTGCAGATACCATTAAATCGTACAGAAACTGAATCGACAATAATTTTAATTATTTATTAATCATCACTTCAAGACTTTAATCAAACAAAAATGCCAAATGTTCTCTAGTTCCTGCTTCTGAAACGAGGGCTTTACTGCTTTGGTTTTTATATCATATTATACATCTTAAGCTTTTGGAAATATATTTGAAAGTGCCTTTTTGGACTCTGGTGATTTCTATTGGATGTTTATGTTACAGAGGATAATTGTGAGTTGCAAAGTTAAAAGGTAAACGCACAGGTTCTAACACAAGCAGCACATGGGCTGTACATGGCAGACCTGGGATTTCCTCTGACTTTTAAAGTCAATGATTAAATCGCTGATGCTGATATTTAGAGAGCAGGTCGGCTGATGTGTAATGCAGATATCAAAACAAAGAAAAGTCATGTACAATCTAATATACATATTATCTCAGCCCGTAAGGTTTTGTTCTAGATGAAAGTTGTATTAATAAATAGCCAGTAATGGAGAAACGTGTTAACATTTAGAAAAGACGATGGTGTCTGAGGACATTTAGGGCGCAAAACTAACTTTTTCACCACCTTCCCCAAACTCACAAGGGGGAGCGCTAGCATTGTTCTATATCAGCTGACTGACATGGCTGCCTGCAGACGTGTCCGCAGGCATCCTTTTTTGTGTATTGACCTCCAGGGTGCAGGTATCGCATGAAGCTGATTATGTGAAATTGCCAGATACTGGCCCGATTTATCTATGTGTTACTAGTGATTGTTTCCGTGTTGATTTTCAGGGCTGTGCCTCCTGGAAGTGGTACTTCCCATTCCACTACGCGCCGTTCGCCTCCGACTTCAAAGACATCAAAGGGATGTTCACTGACTTTGAGAAAGGGACCAAACCGGTAAGAATGGATTATGAACTTTTTTTTTCTCTTATTTGCTTTTTCTCATCTTCTTTTGTTGTCTCTGTTCTTTTTGTGTTTTTTGTTATCAAAGCGTGTTGAAAATGTTGCCCCTAATAATAAAATGCCAATAAACTCTCCGCGCCATAAGGTCGTTATGTGTATTGCCATCTGCGCCAGATGGAGGCGTTCTTACAGAAACCCTCTAAAACACCAACGGTTTTAAAAAGAGAAACAGCTGAAGTGTGGGGAACACTGCATTGCATTTACTTTGATACTGACCATTCAGGATTGAGTCTTTGAAAACAATCATTACTGCTGGTACATGTCTTTTTTTTTTTTTTTTTTTTGTATCATAAATAAGACAAAGTATTTAAAATTAGAATGAAACATAAAACAGAACAAAATGACAAGTAGTAAGAAGTCATAACTAGCACCTCGCATTAATACATGTTTATATTATGTCCTGGATCGCAGTAGTTTCATGTCAGGACTGTCGCGGTGAAGTAATTTCCCCCGCGGTAACATGTTTGGGATCAACGGCATTTTTCATCAACAAAGTAATTTGGTGCCATATAGCAGAGTAAAGGCTCGTGCAGACCAGACTCCTCCAGATATTTGGCATGCTAGATATCTGTCTGGTGTCTGCCATGCGTCAGCGATGCGTCGGGGAGCCGTTTTGTTGCGTCCTTGAGTAGTTCACACGTAACAGCCAATCGGCTTAAGAGTGTCTGTGAATCAGGATCACAACGTTAGTCCAGCATCGCACAGCCTGCTAGCCACATTAGCTGCGCAATATGCTAACGCCAAGTTAGCTAACCTTTAAAATACACCGTAACACAAAACAAGGCAACACTTAACAGCTTCCAAGTCTGAAGTCAGGTCACGTACAGCCCATGGCGTCCTGTCCATTAACTGTTACAGAGCTCGTTACGGTTGTGGAACCTTAGAAGCAATAATTTATTAACTTAACTCTTCCTGAAGTGTAAAGTATGAACATTGCGGTTGTTGTGGTGCTTCCCATCCTCTGCGGTAGGCCTGACCAGTAGCGCGGGAACTCAGTTTTGCATTATCAGTTATCATGACAGTGGAGTTGTATTAAAACTGCTAGGGAAGTATGTAAAATGACGTGTGTGTGTGTGTGTGTGTGTGTGTGTGTGCGCAGTTCAAGCCTCTGGAGCAGCTGATGGGAGTGTTTCCTGCTGCCAGCGGCAACTTCCTGCCCCCAACATGGCGGAACCTCATGAGCAGTCCTGTAAGTGTTGAGTCAACATTAATGTGCAGAGAGATCAGGAGATTATGACACTTCAGTTACAGAAATTATTACATGTTAACATTATTTAAAATTAAAAATCAGATCTGCAGCGATTTAAATATCCTCTCTAGAATGAAACTCGATGGTCTTCAGTTGGCCTAAAATGAGCTGCCTCTGTCTTATTTGAAACGCTTCTTTTGTCACAGGATTCTTCCATCATCGACTTCTACCCCGACGACTTTGCCATCGATCTCAACGGCAAGAAATACGCCTGGCAGGGTGAGTCACTTTCCCATCAATAACCCAGCATTTATTTGCAATTACGTTCAGTGTTTCCCACCGGATTTTAAGAGACTATGGTGGGCTGGCGCTTCGGACCCTCTCGGAAGAAAAGAACATTTTGTACATTTCAAAGTTAAATGCATTAATTTGGTGCAAAATTAAGAGTATCTATGAAGAATACAGACCGGAATACGTGTGCACTCCAAATTTAGGCGCAGCTAGCTTAATCGCCTTGTCACAAACGAGTGACAGAAACAGACAGTTAATGTAACCGTAGTTTCCTCAAAAGAATAGTGGTTGTCTCGAGTCGGACGCCAAAGTGTGTGAGCGTGCGAGCTTACAGCAGCGTGGAGCTGCGGCGCAAAACACAACGTTGGAGGTCTGAAATGTTGTTGTTGTATATGACATGTGTAAAAATCAGTACTGATCAGTATCTAGCTTCTTCGTGCCTTTACATACATCAGTGGGTGGCACATAGCTACACCACTATGAGTTAAATTCCTGTTTATGTCCTTTTTATTTTTTTGGAAGGTGTGGCTTTGTTGCCTTTTGTGGACGAACGTCGGCTGTGGGCGGCTCTGGCTGACGTCTACCCCGACCTCACATCTGAGGAAGGTGAGCAAAAGCCCCACAGTGAATATCTCCGAATTTCTTTACTTTTAATGAACTTTACTTTGTTTAACAACAGGTGTTTATGTGCCGAGATGATTTCTGTTCGACAAACACATAGCTTCTATATTTATGATTATTATGACACTTATTGAAAAGTCTCGACATAAAGTGTGACGTATAAAAGTGTTCAGTAAGATTGGATTGATTTGGCAATATATAAATTTTAATAGCAGAGAAGTTTTCAACTAAAGTTAGGTACAATGTACTAATGTGCTGTGACCACACTCAACATTAAATTCACTGCAATCTACCTCATTTATTTAACATAAGACAGTGCTATTTGTTTTTGGATATCATGCAGTTTACCGTTATCTTCTTCTTCTTTCTTCCTTCTGTCCTTCTGACTTTTCTAGTCTGTTGTTTTGTTGTGTGGCTGCTTTTGTTTCTGACTCTTCCCATTCATCAACCCTCTCATCCCACCAAAGTCAGAGCTCCAGTCTCTCCAGTAAACTGTGTTTTTGTGGTTGCAGTGAAAAGAAACAGCTTGGGAAGCGACGTGTTGTTTATCGGGAAGTCTCACCCGCTCTTTGACTTCGTCCATGAACTCTACCGTACAGAAGCTCAGGAGGTAACCAACCCAAAACTCCACACACAGGTCAATTAGGTCACATTAGGGACAGCCAGACTTCCACTGAAACTGATGGCTAAATAAAAAAGGCTGTGTTCTGTCTGTCTTTGGAAACATTTTTTTATTTCACAGTACATTTGACAATATAGCAATTGTTTTCATTGTTTAATATTTATGTTTTAGTACCTTGAATGTGGTGAAATCCATCATGCAGCTGACACCTTCGCCTCCACAAACAGTCAGCGTCTTTGTCAGCTGACACGTGTCTGTAATAATAGTCTTCTTCTGTGGATCAAACTTTGATATCAAGTGAAAGATCTGCATTACTTGCTGCATCATTCTGCTGCAGATGTGTTTGTGTAGCTGCGCAGGTGTCGTCTCAGTCGGATTCTTTCTTGTTGATTATGCATTTGTAAACCAAAACAAATTGTTGCTCAGACTCTGTTTTTTGTTTTACTCGCTGGGTGAAAATTTCTTAATGAGCATGTCTGAGAAGTGAAGCAAACATTCAGCAGCGACATTAACCAGATTAGGCTCAAACTAGCTGAGATAGATACATTATTATAGGCATTTAAAGACCCATTCAGGTCACTGTGCAGGATCTTAAACAATAGCGTATTATCAAGTGCCTTCTTATTGAAAAGAAGATAAAAATCTGCAGCTCTGTTTCACCAACTACTCAGATGTTAATTGTATCCCAAAGAACAAACAGCACTGTTGGTCTGATATGATTGGTATGTATTAGAGTCTTTCTAGTAGTACAGCTAAACATTTAAACTTTGTCATGATTGTGAGTAGCTCATATGTCATTAAAATGAATTAGGTTTACACTCAGAGGAGCAGGAACTACGCAAAACTCTTACGCAAACGTCCACACAGCCTGCGTAGCAAAAGCAACATGTTCGGTCCTCCGTCTGTGTTTATACAGGATGTGTTCAGGCACAGTACTGAGAGTAGTTAATCCACATTTTGACAGTGCTCAGAGCCAAATGCATAATTACCAAAATGCGATCCCTGAATTTCATGGCGTGATGCACATTATTTCAATTGGCTGCTACGTTGACATGCCAAATGAAATCACCATTTAATACATGATTGAAACTCCACCTTTCTGTCCTTCAGGGCACTGAGATCCCTGCAGAGCTGTGCCATGGAATCCAAGGTACATTAAATCTTGATGACGACCCTATTCTACCAGATAAGTAAGGAACACCTGCTTTATTCTCACATTTTGTCCCATGTTTTTTTTTTTTTTTCTTTTAACAAACACTCTAACCTGCTAAAGAAAAGCCGGCCCAGTGTGACGACGCTGACCTGCTTTATTTATTTATTCTTTTTCTGACATTTACCCTTCAGGACAGTGACGTCCCCCATCCCAATGCTGCGTGACATTGCACAGAACAATGCGATCGGGTAAGTGCTGTCTGTCATCGGCATTAAGTGTTGCGAAAACAAAAGGGAATAAACACTAACAGTAGAACATTTTGTCATACTTGTAGTACTTTTGTTCCTGGTTGAGATATCTGCCATTTGAATGCACTTCATAAACACTCATGATAAATTTATCTAAATTTAAAAAGGATGGCGAGTTCATGTTGCTGAAGCAGCTTGACAGGCTGGAAACAGTATATTAAAGGGGTAACTGTATTATTCAACCTGGAACTTATTTTCCCGTGTTTTTCTTATTATGTGACTAACTGGGACAACATTTTTTGGTTCAAAATTGAGCGAGCAAGCTGCAGTCAGCAGCAAAGAAACAGCCCTTATGAACTTTTGTAAACATCCAAATTAGTTTACAATTTTTTAAACAAACTTCCAAATTACACATGATAAATAAATTACATAAAAGAAAAAAGAAATAAAATACTGCTGCAAACTACTAACCATATAGCTATTAAAATATAATAAAAAAATTTAATAATAAAATGGATTACGGTGCAGCATTCTTCTTATTCTTTTATTCCGTCTATGATACCATTAGTGAGTTTGACGTGTTGCTAGAAACATACCCGATCACTACTGAGAAATGTCAGTCCGCTGCTTTCGTTTTATCAACTTGTCCGTTGTATTTCACTGGAAACCGAAGTGTTCCCAGAAGACCTTAACAATAACGGAGGGTCCTAAAGCTTTGGCTTCTCTGCCACTTAATATGTCCGTGTGGAAACTCTGAATTTACGTATGTTCCACACACAAAACAAGCCTAATAGATGAATTTAAAGACTGCGTTCGGTGCACATGTGCACCGTCGTGAAAGTCCTGGTACGAATACATGTACAGTTACCCTTAAATTTATAAATTCATCATTATTTTTCAGTTAGTAGTGAAATGGTATAACGTCTAAAAAATGACTAATATCATTATCAAACATGTTAGCATTACATTTCCCCTTAATAAAGTAATTGATTCATTCTTTCAGTACTGTTTAAAGTGGACTGTTTTGCTGAGACGTTCATTGTTGGTTCTGGTCTGTGTCCATTACTTAGCTGTTGTATTGAATTGTATTATATGTTCAGGTGTTCCTGTTATTATGTCCACCCCACTTTGGAGAACAAGCTTAATCAAAAGCTTAGCTTTCACACAAAGTTGGAAATGAACACAACAAACCTTTTTATATGCAGTTCAGAATCACAGTGCAGGACGTATAATTGACTGTTAACAATACATAGTGTTCTGTGTACATGTACACAAACGTATACTTAATGTAAAGAAACTGTCTCCCCTGTCTTTATGTCCGTCGCTGTGATTCACCGTGATGCATCCTGGCATTTGTATCACAGATCATTTTTTGACACGTGTGTATGTGTGTGTGTTTGTGTGCACCCACCTGTTATTAGTGATATAAGTGAGGGTTCTCTGAGGGTGAAAAAAACATTCAGGAACATGTCGAAAATGACAGGGTGAAGTGGACGAGGCGGGCAGAGAAGAAAATGACAACACTTATCACAGAATAATCCTCGACATCAAACACCACAAACTCGGCATCTCTGTGATGAAGGGGAAATTTTTCCTTTTTAAAAAAAAAAAAGTGAGCTAATGGAAATCTTCTTTTTCCTCAAATGAAAATTTTGTTTTTGTTGTTTGTTTTTTTTTTTCCAGAGTGAAGTTCAAGGATCCCCAGTATGCAGATGACTTTGTGTTCAAGGCGGTCCTCCTTTCTGGAGCCAAGTGAGGGATTTTCTTTGTTAAACTTTATTTATGTCAGATATGCTTTGGCAGACGTTTAAGCCTTTTTCCTTTTTGTCACGTAAAAAGATGAAAACCAACAACGTGTCATTTCATCTGCCAATACTTTCTGACTTCCTGTCTATGGCTCTCAGCTCCGAGCACATTGGTTCCTATTGAAGACCTAAATCTTTAAAAAATATTTTATAATATAATCTTATTAAAGAAGCTTAGTAATTTCCTAAAACAGCTGCTCACTGTTAACAAACAGGAGGCATTTGTTGGGGACTATTTTCAGCGGCGGATGAATCCACATGTGGTGCTCTAGTGAGTATTTGGGGCAGCAGGACGGTGTCTGTGGGACTGAGTCAGAATAAACTACAGTGTGTGTTCATGGTGATGGAGGAACGTGTGACCCAGCGCAGCAGTGAGGCTCACTTTCTCAGTCAAACTAATAAAGGCCTTAGGACAAATCTTTTTTTTTTTTTTTTTTTTTTTATGTAGTTGATGTGATTCTGCTGTATTGGCTCAGTTGTTGAGTGTCTGTGGGATCATATAGCATAATCATGATTCCATAGGCATCCAGGAGTTGAGTGAAGCTAAGCAAATGAACCCAGAGCGTGTGAGCGGGCGCCTTTTTCCAAGCTTTGTCTGAGTGGAGGCCCACAGCCTCGGACTTTGAGTCTGGTCTAAATAACCAAAAATTAATGTCTGTTATTTTGTTTGATGTTTTCTTAAAATACACAACGTCTTCTATTTAAAATAACAGGGGGAAAAAAGACACCAACTTTTCATAGCGATCAGAATTTGTTTTTCAGATATGGAATTTTGCTTTTATTCTCTATTATTGGTTAATTGAGAAACATCAGACAAACACGAGAGTCTGCAGGGTTTCAGTAGAGACGACATCACCTTTCAGTCTGTGATTTATGTTGGGGGTTTCTTTTTTTTTTGCAGGATGCCCAATAAGGTCCTGAAGCCAGGGGACTGGGAGAGGGGGAACAGGGAGCCATGGAGACCCCAGCTGGGCTTCAACCCAAACAGACAGCAGGCTCACCTGGGCCAGTCCGGCTTCCGGGCTCTGGGGTAAGTTACCATTTACTGCAAACGGTCCATCTGTCTTGTCTACAAGGCCTGATGAAGATCTTCCTGATTTTTACTCTCTCTCGGACAGATGAATGAGAAATTTGGGAGAAAAGAAACACAATAGATTTGCGCTCAGTAAATTTCCATATTGTTCAAATGCAGACAGACAGGTAGATAGTCTGTTAATTCATTTTATGCAGCTTAAACAAACACACACCTGCTTCTAAAACAGCTTGCCTGGCATGATGATATAATTTTATAGTAAGGAGTGATTAACAATGACTGCTGATTCTGCAGTGACTCAGTATTCAGATTTGGGGGAAGCGTACAGTATTTTAAAATGGAAAATGTGTTTAAATGTTTGTATCGCTCCCCATTAACCAGCCGTCCTTGATTGTGATCTAAGCTCCTTCCTCCACACATTGATATTATCATTAAGGAAATGTGAATAATTGAACATCTGGCTCGGTCCTACTATGGCGTGTTTGGGAATTAATTATGCACGGATTTGAAGAAACAGAATGTATTCCAATTTTTTTTCCCTTTTTCCTACTAAACTAAGTCGTTAATTCTGTAATTCATGCAGTTAATGTGCCTTGATGGGGCCAAACAGGCAGGTGCTCAGAGGATGGAGAGCAAGAAAACCTGGAGAAAAGGATCTTTTTGTTGTTGTTGCTTTGATTTGAGATTGATTCAACGTGGACTGTTCTGTGTCAGTTCAGTCTGAGCCATGAAACATGTTGTACGCCTCCGATATGATGGAGGTTCTTCTAAATAGCATGTGGAGCTGGGAATCAAACTCCCAACCTTGTGATCAGGGGACAACCAACTCTGCCTGCTGAGCCACAACCTTTTTAATGTCGAGTTGTCAACACGTTTAGGACTTTTTTTCACCAACATCAATAACTCTGCAACCATTTGTGGAGTAGTTTAAGTGCTGGAAGAAAGGTTTCAACAAGGTGTAAGATCTGCACCACCTTCTTCTTCTCCAGATTTTTCTCAGGAGTTTTTTGTGAGATAGTAATTCTTCTCCAGCTACCCTGAGGTTTATGTCTACGTGTCTGGTGCACAGCAGGCGGACGTTGGGCCCCTTGGCATTAAAAAAAGGCTTTTAGTTTGTGGATCGTCACCTTGAAAGGGAACCAGACTCTGACTTTGCAAGGCGTTGCTGTGGACAACCAAACACGTGCAGGCGCACTTTCCTAAAAGTAACTTTTACTATCGGCCAAAACAGCGGCTGTATATTTGACCGTCACAACCTGATTGAAATGACTCGTTTCACTATCAGAATGTGATCCACTTCACTTGGTCGGTAACATTTGAAAAGGCTATACCAGCCGCACGTATACAATTTTTACCCCCATTCCCGTTAGCGGAGGGCTAAAGCAGAAGTTAGCCTGCTCGCCCGGCTCGTAGGCCATACGCAGGAGTATAAATGGGCCTCAAGGGGCGAGGCGATGCACGGTATAGGGTTCACGAGAACAGGACCAGACGATATTCTAACACTATATTTTAAGAAATCTTCAATGATAAAATATATGACTGGAAAAATTGTCTTTTTATTCAACAGAAAGTCACAAAATGCAAAACAATGCTGCCACACAAACAATTTTAAAAGTTGCAGTTGTGAGACAGATTTTCATCTCAACGAGAAATATTGTCACGTTTTAATATCTCGTCACACCCCTAGTGATTTGATTTTTTTCTGTGACAATAATTTGTTGAAAGAGGACGTGTTGTTGTGAGTTGGAGTCTAACTAAACACTTTCTTCTCTTCCTTCAGTCACAGTCTGAACAGAAACCAACATGGCGGACAGTACAGCAACGCCCCGCCCCCGAACAGCTACCAACAAGGAAACTACCGTTCTCCACACAGCGGCGGCCACCACCAGCCTTTCCAACGTAAGAAACACACACACACATCATTAAAGGTGAAACTACAATGGATAATGGTGTTTATTTGAATTTATCTCCGCTGTAATTGCGCCACACATTAACATGGGTCTCATTTAACTGGAACATTTTTAACAAGTGGAGATCATGAGATTTATCATCATCAAGACTCCCATCCCCTCTCTACGATCACAATAAAATAATGGCTACATTCCTGAAAGCAGATCTTATATCTGTACATTCTGGTGTAAATAACAAAACCAAAACGGCTTTGCGGTGTAACAAACGCACTCACTTGTGGAGACACATCATCTCAGCTCGTCTCAACAGACTTGGAATTTGACAAAGAAAAATGGAGTTTAAAGTTGTTTTTTTTTTTTTTTATAAAAGTAATGGGGTTGTTAAACTGCTGCTTCCAAGGCCATGAATTTAATGGGTGAATTGTCAGATTCGCAGCTGTAGCCTTGCATTGAATAATGCAGTACGATGTTCTGTATTATTACACCACTACTTATTATACCAATCCCATTAAGTTCAGCTAAATGTTTCTTTTGGCTCACAATGTCGTCTTCCTTAAAATGTTCTTCTAGTTATCATGAAAAGAGAGGTCACTGTGATGTGTTCATGAGGTTTTCTTTTTGCTTCCTGAATGAGAAATAGTAAAATATTAAACTATTTTATTAGTGATTTGGTGCTTTCAGCCAATCCCCTTTGTTAATGGTCAATACGTTCCCTAGTTTTTGTCCAGTAAACTCTTCTATTCTATAAATTGTAATCAAATATAGTGAAACAACATTTCGTGGCGCCATATGTATTGTAGTCTTACAACTGTTAATCCACTAAACTGTAATATTTAAGAGATAAGAGAGCTTTTCTTTATTTCAAGGAGATAATTGGTAACGCATAATACAAAATAACTCTTTCTTCTTGGCAGCAAATAGCAGCAGTGTACAAAACATTCAGGTTGCAGCTTCTCATTTTTAGCCGGCGCTAATCAGCTGTCGCTAACATGAACCCAAAATTTTACTTTGTTGTTGGATTTGTGAGCTCTCTGCACTGTCTGGACTGCTGAGGGAAGAACCTCTGGACAAATGCAGGTCCACTGAGTGTTTCTGTAGTTCCAACAACTCCCACAGAGTCTTCTCTCCAGTGGCCACGTCAATTTCAGGAGTTTCTCCAGTTGAACTTTGATTCATACATTATTTATGCTGATCAGCTCTAAAGCCTTGAACCAGGACTTCCAGTGTTTGGATCAAGTAGCTGCAGCTGCTATTTCCATATGTCAGACAGACATTTTATCAACTTTAAGTAGAGCTGGCGAAAATTTTATCACGATAAAAAAAATGTAATACCATTCGATATTGATAATTATCACAATAAATGTCATTAAATCATTATTTCTTTCAAGTGTAAAGGCTGATTTCTGCTCCTGAGTGAAAGTTGAAGGAATTGTGGTTTTAAACTTTTCTTTTATGGTTAGAACAAACACTTGATGCCAAACAGTGGATCACTTCACATATCTGTGGCAGAACAAAACACTATTATGATAAAATAATTTTTTTTTTTAGTCCCGTTTCCTCAACAAAATAAACATCTTAATAGAAAAATTAAGTGCTTTTTGTTATTAAGGAAAATCATATTGCGATAATTATTGTTTTATTGCCCAGCCCTACAAATAGTAAATAAGTAGGTGTCAGAACAGAATCTGTGGTTACTAAATCTTAAAAACCTTGTCCTCATGTTTGTGTTTGAAATAAAGATCATGTGCAGATTAAATGCAGCTTTCTGCATCTTCCTCTGAACAAGTTTTTATAAATGATATCAAGAAGGAAAGCCAACAACACCCCCCCCCCCTTTCTGCCCTGTTATCGTCCTTGAGCCAGAACACAGAAAATGCTTGTTAATAAAAAAACAGCTTCGCATAAAAGCCTGAAACATAAACACAGTAAACAGACGGGCAAACAGATATTGTTAATACGCTTTGGATACACAGCTGCAAAACTGTTGCTCCGTTTAAGACGCAAATATGGATAAATGGCTGCCTTTTGTTCGTCACGTGATGGATGGTCGAGCAGCTCGTCACGTGGAGGCAGAATCTAGTTCCCAGCTCCTAATCACGGTCTGTGCTCGGCCCCCGGCCCCGCGGTCCTCTGCCAGCTCTTCTCCAGTTTGACTTTGATGTGCCAATTTGCAAGTAGATGAATAATCTCATCTGCCCACTGATGGCGTGCGGGGGAGTCGGAGCTATTCTGGTGGCACTTGATGCAAATGGGGGTTTTTGGCTCCTCCGGATTGCGGTAGCACCTCCCCTGGCCTCTGCCGCTCGTTCTTAATGTTAAACTTGCCAATTAGCGGTCCAGGACATGTTTTTTTATCTCGGTCCTTGCTCTATATTTTTTCCATCATCGTTTGGAAAATTGTTACTTTAACAAATGGCAATATTGGAAAATGTTGAGCGTGACTCGTCTGTGATTCTCTGCCTGGATCTGGCGACAGAGGATGATTTTTATTATATCAGGTTTATTATATCAAGTACCTGGAGCAGAAATGCCATTGTCGAAGTTAGCTTTGATATTAGATTTGATTTCTGCTGATTTTGGTCTGTTTAAAGTTCTAAACCTTTGACTTTTCCTCGAGTGATGACAGTCACATGCTCAGCACTGGTCCAAAATAAGAGTTTTAACTCTCAGCATCCAGAATTATAACACACATGACTGAATTTCCTGATTTCTGTTTAACATTGATGGTTAAAACTGAACTTAACTTGGGCTAGCTATAATGTTGGCATCCTTAGGAATGTGATTATCCAGACAAGTAGGCCTTATCCTGCAGCGGGAGACCAGAGGCCTGCTTTTGTCCAGAGAACACTTTCTCAGGGCCAATCTTCTGCTTGGCCAGTAATCACTGCGGGCTTTGCTTCTCTGGGCTTTTGTGATTTTGGGGGGGGTGGTTTGTTGATTAGCGTTGTGGGAGACCTGGGCCGGTAATGAGACTGTCGAGTGGCTCCGCTGGACACCGTGGCCCCCTCTGATAAAAGCATCCGGGAGGATCCCGTTTGATTGGGTGTGTGATGCGCTCTGAAGAGGGTTGAAACCAAAGTTAACTTCCCCCTTTGACGGTGCAGCTACCTCCTGCGGTGATGTGTCAACACGCTGCCTCTGAAACATGCTGCAGGGCTTTGTGCTCTGCAGCCGGACCAGCTGGTGTTTAATAACCAGCCGGGGAGTCTCTGCTGGTGGCCATTATTGTCTTGACACACAGTGACACCAAATTTTAACCTTGGAAGCAAAGTAACGGATTCATCCAGCGGCCACAGTGGCTGATAAGCCTCCAAACTCCCCAACCACTTCAGAATAACAACTACACATAATGGCTGCTCACGCCGGCGGACTTCAATAACAAGGGGTCACCAAACGCATGGGGCCTTGATGATAACTATTTGTATTTTTACAAAACTTTGTCAAAAGTCTTAAAGTCTTATAAAACATTATATTTACATAACATTATTATTTTGAACAATCCAGGAGACTGTCTGCTCATGTACTGAAGCATCAGTTGGAAATATAGCTGCACTTTGCTGCTTTGTTGCTACTCCCACATTGATTGAAGCTCTGCATCCTCAGAGATGGAGCGTTTAATGGTGCACCAAGAGCTTAAACAGAAACTTTTACTTTAGTGGGTTAGAAGGTATTGGAGGACTTGACAATGGCTCAATGTTCTTCTTTATCGACTTTCATTTGGTTCATAATGTGCTCATATTATACTTTTTAAGCGCCCAAACAAAATGGGCCCATAGAGTAGAATTTTTTGTTGCATGCCTATTTGTTTAGGCTTATTTTTGATTGGACAGTTCTGATTTAAGTAAGTCATTTTTAGATGACGTTCTTTCAGTTGCAACATAAGCCAAACTTCCAAAAAGGCATCTATGTTTAATTATTTTGTAGTTGTACTAGAGATCGGGTATTGTACGGTCGCAGGCAAAAACCAGATGACTGAAATATGTGAAGCGGCGGCAGATGACGTTCTGGGAGTCCCGTCTGTCTGCTTTGTCCAGCGGACAGAGATGTTACTGTCCCGCTTCTGTTATCAGACCTGAGCTGGCTGGATGGGATCTGAGTCAAATAGTCGCTGAACTAATTGAAAAGAGGTGGAGAGAGACGTTTAGTTGTTTAGCGCGGTTGTAATCCCTGCATTAATACAGTGGCCACAGTGTGTTTTAAGGATTTAAAGCGTAATCCTTTGTTGGCTTTTGTCCGGCGCAGACTGGAGGTCTATACACTTTCAGATCATTGTTAATTAAAGAGATTGACAGGTGTCCACTTGTAAGTCTCTCTTTTGAGGCATCGCTGGCGATGAGGAAAAGAAGACCAGAGTGTTGTGGAGTTATAATTGGAGCCCAACTGGGTGGTCCACTTAAAGTTTGTTGGTGGAGGAGATAATCAAACATGAAAACTGAATGACAAAAAACCTGATGATAATGTGCCGACAGCAGTCTGCCTGCTGGCTGGTAATTGTGTCTTTTACTTTTTGGTGTGGTCAGCAGAGAGCTGGTGGAATATTTCCTGCTTGACTTCCCTTTTACGTTATCCGGTCATAAACAGATTAATTCAGGTTTTTCTTTCATTTTAATGGTTTTGGTTCCAAAATACTCGACAATCCCAAAGTTTTACACTTTCCCTGATATTGAGCCTAAAATAAATATCAGATGGTCCAAACAAACTTGTGACTTTTTATTTCTTTATTTTTCTTATTAATTTTTAAAGTCAATTTACAGCCAGACACTAATGTAGCCCAGAGTTTTTTCCTTCAGTAGGTGGGGTCAGTTTTGGATATATAAATATATAAATCCTCAAAATGGGTTTCAGGTTTGTGACTCATGAAAATCGGGATTTTAAAGCTTTTATGTCCTAAGACGCAAATAATGTTGGAAACTTTGGATCTAGAATTTACAGATTAATGCCAGCGGTGTTAGCTTTGGGGATTTAACAGATCAACTTTAAACACGTGTATATAAAGTAAACTTTAGCTGGACAATTAGAGAAAAAACAAGACAAAGTGAGGCGGCACTAAATGAAACATTTGGCATGCTGATCTAAAGCAGGTGCAATGTGATCATGTTCCTCACGTTAGTTTAGCAGGTTAGCATGCTAACGCGAGCTAAATAACACAAAGTACAGCTGAGGCCGATGTCGTCAGATTTGCAGGAATTTGGTCATAAATGAAAAATGTGACCTGATGCTGGCGCCTGAAGGAACGTTGAGGGGATCATCATCGTTTTTATTTAATTCTGAGGGGACGTGAATGTCTTAAGTGCTAATGTGGCTAAAAACATCACAATAACCAGAAGACCTTTTGTAAGAGTTGGTTGTTGCTGTCAGGTCTGTCACATCGCAAAGAAACATTTAGCAGATTTAGTTTCTGTTGTTGGGGGAGGGGCTGAAAATGTATGGAGGCTAGAAGTCAGGAGTCGTCATTCTGCTCATGTTCGCATGTTCAGAGAACCTTTTCCCAGGTGCTTTGCAAACACTTGTATCCTCCACACATCACCTTCATTTGTTCATCCATTTAAACCTGAATATAATGAACATTATTTAGAATCTTTCAGATCATATAAATACATATTTGTTGGTGTCAGGGAGCTACGATGGGAATTTCCATGAAATCTGGAAAGTCAAGGTTATACTAGAAAAGAAGTGGTTCGTACGACGTGTTGTCGGAAATCAAAAGTGTTTCTGGCAGATCTGAATGGCCACACTCAAGGGGGGGGCGGCCATCATAGAGAGAGGGGTGATTTGTTTAAAAATGGGGAAAACATACCTTTTACCCTTTAAATTGATAGTAAAATGTCAATCCCTCGTCTGACTTGAACTGGTTAGTTTTCTCTGTAATCAATAACAAACTGAATTATGGGGCCTTGGTGGAGTTTTGTTTGTTCGCTTGTGTGTCGTTGTTTTTTTGGGGTAACAATTATATTTTTCACCATTTTTGTCAATTTGTTATTAACTGAAATAGAAATAAAGTTAATCTTTTATCTTTAAACAGTTTTTGAGAATTGTATTTGAAGTCATATGACTGAACGATGAATCCTAAAAGAACGACAGATTTAGGGGCAACTGTTATTTTTATCATCAGGTAATCTGCCAGTTATTTTCTAGATCAATCGATTCATTGTTTGGTCTTTTTAACATGTCAGCAAAAAGTAAACAAAGGTCCCTCACTCACATGACTTCAAATGTCATGTTTTATTGAACAATCCAAAATTGTAAAGATATTTAGTTGATCGATAAGTGTGTCGACCTGTTTTGGAAAATGAGTGGAAATGCTCTAAAATTCACAAAAGTCAACCAAAGAGTTTCTACGCTCAGCTAAAGTGAAGAAGTTGGCAATCGATTAAAAACAAAATGTGTTTTTACAGAAATAGCACCACCTACTGTTAGTCTTGACGCGCTCAACTCCTGATAGTCACGAGCGGCGGGAACACGCATTAATTAGAGTTTTCTTTTGCCTTGTCATTTAAAATTTGCACTACATCTGGATGAAAACCTAAAAACCAGAAAATATGTACGTTTGAGAAGCTGGAACCAGATCATTTTGACAATATTTGCTTCAAAAATAGCTTTGGGCTAATTGATTAATCACATTTTTGAAGCTCGGAACAGATGAATAGATAATTAAAATAATAAGTTCTAGATGTAAATATGTTAAATTATATAAATGATATACAGATTTGGCCGCAGCACCCCGCCCGCTCTGATACCTGTACTCACTTTAAACGGCTTCAACCCAGAAGCGTCAGTATCTGCTTCTGTGAACTCGTCCCGGCCGAATCTTCTTTATTTATTTTTTTTACTCGGACTCCTTCCCTCCTCGTGGCACCCTTCACCCACCCAGAGCCGAGCCACTCGGCAGGCCTGCCCCTATAAACAAACAAGTCCGCGGCTCGCAGCTGGTCATCGCCTTGGCAACAGTGAATCTGGAAGAAGCCGTTAGCTCCTTTTTTTTTTTTTTAAAGTGTGTCTTTGTGAAGGGCTTGCAGCCATGGAACCAGGGTACTTGAGGCGTCCACAATGCTGCCGGCTGAATGCTTATTTCATTTTCTGAACAAAAAATGCAAATGTGGCGCTCCGGCTCTCCCTCGCCTGCCACTGCCCCCCGCCCGCCCCTTCTCCTCCACCCCTCCACTTCCACAGCCCGCCGCGATTCAACGTTTTCAAAGACCTTAATTTTATCATGAACTGATTTGTTCTGTATCCATGACAGAAATGTTAGTATTTTTATTCCTTTTTTTTATCTTCAAGGTTAAAGCTTGAATTGGGTTAATTAGGATCCATGTTTAATGTCAAATCCTTGTAGTTTTGGCTTGTAAACAATGAAACTGGAGGATTTTCTCAGGTTTCATTACAGTTTAACTCAATACAGGCGACTCAGATGATGTGGATGTGAAATATTCCCTTAGTTATGATACTGTTGAGTAATTAAACTGAATCGCGTGTTAACGTTTGAGGTAAAACATGAAAGAATAACAGCTAACAACAACCCGCTCCGTGCTGCACGTTTCATATTGTATTAGGAGCTCACAGACGCAGGTTAAAATTTAGGACAAATTGCCGTCTTTTCCTCCGAGGACTGAGCTCTCTGCTTCTTCGAAAACTTCCAACTCGACTCAGCAGAACCACTTCTGACCATGTGGCCTTTTGTTCTCCGCAGATTCCAGGCAGAACAGTTTGCTGGGAGCGCCTCCCTCCTACCAGCAGCCCCAGTATCCAAGGTGAGTCGGCCGGTCTGCTTGTTTTAAATCTTGTTTGTGTGGTTAAGTTTGATATAAACGCTGTTTGTAAAACATTTGTGTTCATTGGTTAACTCTAAAAGAAGAATGAAAGGACTTTATTGACCACATAAAGCATTTCCTTTTTACAAGAACAGGTAGAACTCGTGCATTAAACGCGTTAAGGCCCTGGTTTGTGGTTTCTGCAGCTCGTCCCCCCCCTCCCTGCAGATTTCCAGCCTTTCTACACCGGCGCTCTGCCTTCCTCCGTTGGGGGGGCTGTGCTGCTGCTGCTGCTGAATTAAGATTTCTCCCCGTCTCTCTAAAACAAATTTCTCTCGAGGAGGTTTGTGCAACTTAATGAGGCATCACTAATGCTGTTGGAGGCTGCGGCGTTTCCCTGCGCCCGCGGCCGCACAAGTCCGGCTATTGATCCTGGCTCCAGACCTCTCCAAAGTCCTAATCAGGTTCTCTGGTTCAACTTTTCAGGCCCATTGTGGCTCTGTGTCACCTCAGGTCAGTAGTTATTAGCAGCGACTGAAAACAGTTTCTTTAACTACCCGGGATCGGACCAAATGAAATGCAGGAGGAACTTGGAGGAGAGGGGATTACGGATTCCAGCGCTCGGTTAAGTCCGGCGCTGGCCAGAGTGTGACATGGTTCAGTAATGAGGGATGGGGCCGCTGCGCTTAGTTTCTTCTCCCTTCATTGTTACAAAGAAGAGACTTTTAATATCCTCCGTTGGATTGACACATTGTCCGGCGGTGGTTTTGGAGGGCCGTGGCGTGCCGACTCTTCACTCGGTCCCACGGACGCCTCATCTCAGGGACGAGGGCGATCCGAGCCATATGTGAATACGGTTAATTTCATACTCTGTGCTTTGATGTGAATCGACGCTAAGTCATCTGAGAGGAGAGGCTGATTTATCTTTTTGAGAGCTCGATCCCTCAGCAAACGGCCGTCGACGGGGTCACTTCAAAGCAGAGTTAAAGGCCGCCTCTCTTGTCGGATCAGAAAGTTCAATATTTTGTCAGTCGGCTGGAAATTCCTCATAACATGAACAAATCTAAACTTTAAAGTTAAATCAGACTTGTTTATTATGAATGAAATTGAACTTTAGGACTCGTTGAGAAAGTTGGTATCGACTTGTTACTTAGTTTTTAAATTAATACATCTGTAGATGATTTTTCGATTCACTGTTTGGTCGATGAAACATTAGAAAATAGAAAAAAATGAGTCCAAGCTGATGTCTGCGACCACAAAACCCAAAGATGTTAAGTTTACAAAATACTCAAAATGGAGAAGCCACAACCCGGCGTCGCCGTTTTTACCTGAAAAATGACTGAACCAGTTCATTTGTTACCGAAATACTTGCTGATAAACTCTATAAACTTATTCTTTCATCTTGAATTCTTTTTTTATCCGCGTGTCTTAAAACGTCATTAAATACTTATTAGGGCTGCAACTAACGATTATTTTCATTATCGACTATTTTCACGATTAATCGACTAATCGTTTAGTCTTTAAAATGTCAAGAAATTGTGAAAAGTGTTCGTCACAATTTTCCAGAGCCCAAAGCGCCGCTTCTTTTGTCCAACTAACAGTCCACAACCCAAAGACTCTTCATTTACGGTCATAAATGACAAAGAATAGCAGCAATTCCTCACGTTAAGAAGGTTAAACAAGCATATTTCCACATTTTAGCTTAAAAAAAATGACTGAAACGATTATCAAAATAATAGTTGCTGAATTTTCTTGTGATGAATTAATCGACTAATCGTTGGAGCTCTAATACTTATTATAAAGTTTGGCATGTTTTGTTACATGGAAGCACGTGTGTGTATTACTCAAAAGTACAATGTTGCTACCAAAACTCAGGTAATGTTGTGACACTATATTTTAAAGACACAAAGCAGGTGGAGCTTCTGATTTCTGTATTTTTAAAAAACTACAAAATGTCTCATTTGATTCATGCACTCGGTCATTTTTAACCCGCGCTGGGAAACACGGTCCAGCCAATATTGTGTAACTTTTAGAGCACAAGCTGGTGTTCGTCAGAAATTAATTAAAAGGTGACTATGTCAACATGCTGTAACACTTTAAAATGGCCTCGTTCTCGTGAATGAGCCTGTTGTCGCCTGTGGAAAAGTGTTCTCTAACTTCACTCTGAGATTACCTGAAACATCCGAGGTGACTGTTATTTTATGCATCTTCTTCCAAGGTCTTTATTTCCACTTCAGACAGAAACTACCTGGAGTCCGACATGTTAGAAAATGTATGTGTTCATTGGAGACCTCGTTAACGGAGTGTACTTGACGGTGAGTTTTTCACAAGCTAACAGATTTGATGCGTTGGCGTCCCCAGGCAGCAGCAGCAGCAGCAGCAGCAGCAGTACGGAGGCGGAGGCGGGGGTCACGGCTGGGATCGGGCCACGCAGTCGCAGCAGTCGGCGTACCAGCAGAACGCGACCCGCGGACGGGGAGGGGCCGGGCCGGGCAGCTACCAGCAGCGCTACGATCAGCGTAGAGACGACTGGCACGATCGCAGGGACGATCGCAGGGACAACAGGGGACAACAACAACAGGTAAATCCTTTCAGAGACGTCAGTCCGAGTTACAGTTTCTAAACGTCTGAAGTGGACACGTCGTCTTTGCTGGCAGGTCGTAAATACAAACTTTTTACTTCCTTCCGTCTTATGAATAAAAGTTGTAAAGAGCTGAAGTTTGAAGTTTGGCTGCAACTTATTGTGAAACAACAACAACAAAAGAATCTGATTGGCTGTTGCTGACGATGCTGAAAGCGTTTGTCCAGTCTTCCCAGTTGAAATTAATGAAATTCCTTTAAGTTGTAGTTTGAAAGCTGAACTCGTGGCAGCCTTTTTCTTCTAAAGTCTTAAATATTAGTCCTGTTTTTACATTTTGGTCATTAATTCTCTAGAAGAGCATCAGCTGATTAAAATGTTGACATAAAACATTGTTATCGATTTATCGGTCTCTTTAACTCAATTAATGAATTAATCAATTAATTGTCTGTAAAATGTCAGGAGATTGTAAGAAACTCAAAAGATTTCCAATTTACTGAGAGATCATGTAAAACACAAGAGAATCAAACTTGGAAACATTAAATGTTTAAGCAGTTAAGTGATTAACTTAATTTATAAATTGAGTAAGTTTATCTGCTCCATTATCCATTCAGGGCTTTGTTGATATTTAATTTTCTTAAATGTGAACTAATTTTGACCTTTTTTAAATATATTTCAACCATCATTTCACTGAACATTTCAGATTGTTTCGGTCTTCTCATTGGTCAACAGCTACTTTATTTTTGTTTTTAAAGAAGAAGAACTTGTTTAACATTATAATTTGGAAACTTCAAAAGGTTTTCAGTGGAAGTAGTTTATCTCTTTTAGATAATTAAATGAGAGAAAAGGAGTCTCTCAAAATCTTTTGCTTCCAAACAATTCATGAGAACTGAGAGGAAACTGAGTGTTTTTTAAAATGTGAAATTCAAATGTTTAAGTTTTGTTTGCTTTATTCAGCTACAACTGAATAATCTGTTTTTAGATTTTGTGCACAAAAACACAAAACTTTTTAGTTTTATGTGTCCAAACTAATGGAGGTAAATTTGGTTTGTGATATTAACAAAATCTTTCTAGAAACAGTGTCCATGTTAATCCACAGACTTTCACTCTGTGGTTTCTTCTGTAGGTAGAAGTTACAATGATTTGAGCTTTTCATGAAGAAATATGTTGCTAAATTTTACAAAAGCATTAATTCCAGTTGGGTTGTTTTTGTTTATTTAAGTCCAGGAGTTCATGAAACATGACATGAAAAGTTCTGATTTGAAATACAAAGAAAACATCAAAATGTGCTCTTTAAAAAAAAAAAAAAAAAAAAAACATAAAATTTAAAAACATTTCTGTTTTCAAGTCTGTGAATTTAAATTATTTAAATACTTCTGATATTTGATCCATGTGGAGAAAAGTCAAATTACACTATATATTTACTAAACTTGGAAATTGGTAGATGTGTTTAATATACATTTGAAAGTGTTTTTAACTTTAAATGAAGAATGTCTTCTAACTTTATTTATTTTGTCTTTCAGGGTTACAGCTCTGGCAGAGGTTACCCTGCTCCTCCTCCGTCCAGAAGATATAACTGGAATTAAACTCAAAGTAATGATGGACTTTGGGACTTTAAGGGGGAGTGGGGGGGGGCGGGACTATTTTTAGGGGAGACATGTCATTTTTTCTTTTCATTCTAATGTCTTCTTGTACAATGATATTTGTGGGTTTATTTCCTTTTTATTCGACCACACACAAAAACATGTTTAATGTAACCTGTGATTTTTAAGATGAACGGCCTGTAAAACTTGTAAAATACAAGTGAGTCAAGGACAAAGAGTCCAGCTGTGTTTATTTTTTGAGAGGAATCTCTCCAAAGTGGTCACACACACAAAAAAAAAACAACATGTAAAATAAAAGGTGATGTTGGGATTATATTTGTCTGATAAGAATGATCATGTCTGTCTTCGGGTAATGGAAATGCTTTTTTTAAAAATGTTTTGATTCACACTTACATTTTACTTAAATTAAAAAGCAAAAATGCCTTAAATATCAAATTATTTTTAATAGGTCTCCCAATAGAATTAAGGTAAAAGATAAAGAAATAGTTCATTCTTTTTTGTTAATTATATCTGGAGCATTACGCACTTTCTGGTGAATATTCAGGTATATTTAAGCAGCAAACATCCTTTATATCCACATTCTGCTTTTATATCAGCTGTAAATGATCATTATAATTGTCATTGATCCAAAAACCATTTAAAGAAAATGTTTCGTTTCAGACTTCACAAATTGCATTGAAATGTCCAAAATGAAAATATCATTTATTCAACACTGGAAACAAATAAAAATCAGCTGTAACAAAGAATATTTATTGACTTCCAATGAAAATATTTCTCAATTCGTTTAATTCGGAATTAAACGAACTTCTGTAGCTCTGTCCCGGATTATTTCCCGTTTTCAAACCGGCCTCTATTGCTTCACTTTGTATTATTTTTATATTTAAACCTGCAGTAATATATTTTGTCTAGAAATGACAGGGGAGCACAGTGAGAGTGCCTCATCCTGAATCTCCTCGCATTAGATTTTGTTTTAATGGTCTTAAATGCAGCAGCAGTCACATCTGTCAATTACAAAAAAAGACTTAACAAAGAGGGAGAAAATACATTATTATCGACGTTCAAGGCTCTAATATACAGTTTGTTTTTGCACCATGTTGCTCAAAACCACCGAGTGTCTCTTGAGTCTCTGCGTGCGTAAAAGAACCGGAACTTTACGCACAGGAGAAAAAAAAGATCTGGTGCGTGCTTTTGTCCTCCAGCCTGTTCTTCGAAAAAAATCCAACCCCGGATTGAGGCCCACAGGCCCGATACCGTCTGTCATCCTCCCGGTATCCCTACCAAGTTCTCCCGTACAGTAAATTGGAGCCGATCATGCTGTTTGTGTACTCGATTAGCGCCGCGTCCGTCTGCGTCATGTTGATCTGACCGTGTAGTCCCATCGGCGGACTTTGGGACAAATCCTCCAGCTCCTCTGTGGACGACAGCTGGTTCACCTGCTGCTGCTGCTGCGGGGTCGTCGCCATGGCCTCCCCCGAGCTGCTCTGTCGGTTTCCGGTTTGGTTGGAGCCACCGGAGTCGGTCCGGCAGGCCTTGCCGTTCTTGGAGAGGACCGGAGACACTGAGGACGAGCGGTGGGTCGTCGCGCACAGGCCTCCACCGCCTCCACCTCCACCGCTGCTTCCGTCCTGCTGCAGCTGCTGCGTGGTCTTGTCCTTGGCCTGCCTCTTCAGCTTGTAGCGGTGGTTCTGGAACCAGATCTTGACCTGGTTCGGGGAGAGGTGGATCAGTCCGGCCAGGTGCTCCCTCTCCGGAGCGGACAGGTACTTTTGCTGCTTGAAGCGCCGCTCCAGTTCGTACACCTGCGCCTGAGAGAAGAGAACCCGCCGCTTCCTCCGCGGCGCGGAGTGCAGCGTCACCATGGACTTGGCGGTAGAGTCCATCCCGGCCAAGCTGCCCACCATCCCGGACATGTTCATCCCGGCGGAGGGGCCCATGAATCTGGAAACTTAGCAGAAAAATTATCCTTGTTTGAGTAAAATAAAAACAAGCTAACTGGCGACATTTCCCTCAAACATTTAGCATCATTTATCTCATCCTTCACAAACAGTGGATTATGATTATTCTATAGGAAAATGTTAATTAGTGTAACGGCTTGTTTTAAAAAAAAATACATTTTAAAAACTGAACAGTATTACTTTTAAACATTAAATAAAACGAAACGTTTAATGGAAAATAAGTAAACTTCTTGCTTTTTACTATAAACATAAATAATTTTAGGATTATATATCGTTTTCAAGGCGAAAATATGAGCTGTTCATTCATGTTTATTTAGTTTAAAGCAATTAAAGACACTAAGGAGCACCATGAGCACTATGTTATGATAGTACAGATAATAACAGATATTTTAAATAACTAGGCCTGTAGACTTACAAAATAAAAGTGCTTTAAAGTCACTAAACTGATTCTGAAAAAGTAATTATAGAGTCGATTATATCGAGGCCCTAAGATGAACAATAAAAGGTCACTTCCCGTTTTTTAATACCAAACACTACAATACATTTTAGGAACATTGCACATTTGTTCCATCGTGCCTAAACGCAGGAGGCCGGAATGTCCAGGTCTCGTTTTCTCTATTTAAAACGTTTCTCAGATTTTAAACAGAACTTTTTAATTGACGCTGCTCTTACTTGTCGGGTATCTGGGCTCCGGGTTGCTGTACCACGCCGCTGCCGCCCCTCCGCTCCTCACCGTGTCCTGGTAGGACGGCAGGTCTCCGACGTTCCCGATGCCGCCGTTGCAGAATCCTCCGACGGCCCCGGAGAACTGCGGCACCCCGTGGGGCACATGATAGGGCCCGCCGGGTCCCAGAGCGGCGGCGGCTGCTGCTGCTGTGGCCGAGGCTGAGGAAGAGGAGGAGGATGAGGATGAAGAGGAGGAGGACAGGTGATGGTGGTGATGGTGATGGTGGTGAAGATGATGCTGCTGCGCCTGCTGCTGATGCTGCATACCGGGCTGGGAGACTTGCTGCTGCCGGTAGGCGCCCAGCTGGGACCCGAGACTCCCCGCGGCGGGATCCATACCTCCAAACCTCCGGTAGCTGTCCTCCATCGGGCTCAAAATGTCGGTGACTGAGAAGGGGGTGGAGTGCTTTGGGCTGAAGGACATGTTGTGGCCACCCCGTGCGCTGGCTGGATGCGGTCGGGTCTGTCCGGCGGCTCTCTTGCCTGCGTCCCCCTCCCTCCCTCCGGCTTCTTGCTTCTTCTGTCTCCCTGGGAAGAAGTCCAGCTGATCGGCTGAAGGAGGAGACGAGTTGCCCCTTATCCCGCTGGACTCGGACTCCCAACACACGGAGGGGCGGAGCGACGCGGATACAGCAGCCAACAATGGCAATTGACATTACAGAGGTAAGTGGAGAAAATGGTTTGGACCTACTTTCCTCTTCTGCTGCGGATGCGGTTTGGTTTACAAGGTTTGACCCAAACAAGAACGCAGAGTGACAAAAACCAGATTCCTTTAAACTCTGATACATTATTTTAACCACATATGATTAATTTAATATTGGAGATATAACATATTTCTATAAATCTAACTTCAGTCTCACTTGTTGTATTTGTTTAAACATTTCCAGAACTATTTTTATTTTCATCTTGAACTTAAAACATCTAGGCCACATGTCTGTCTTTAATACTGATTTTACACAAAGTTTAATTTCATTAATTCTGTTTTTTTCCCAGCACAGCACACTGAGAAGAGTTCCGTTTCTGGTGCTGCTGAAAACTTCCGAGTTGTTTTGACATTAATTTAACTTCCCGACACTGTTTAACTGTTTGTTTAACTCCTGTTGTGACGCCAGGACTCAGTAAACGATCATCTTCTTTCTTTGGGACCGTAGGCCTAAAACCTGAACAGAACTTGTGCTGAAACTATTTCTTTATTAATCATGATTTATAAATAACATTTTTTAAAACGACTTTGTTTGTGTTCTGATTTTCTTTTACTTCAAAGCACAAGTACAGAATGAATTTAAATTAAGAGCCATGTCATTTCTGACATCCAAAAATAAATCACCTGAATATAGCCTATTTGTAAATATAGCCTATATTTAGCATATATTTATTGCTGGCATAGTGCACCATTCATTCATTCCTCCGTCTTCTGTTTATAGCCTACTTCACCAGGTAGCCTACAGGTAATAAGATCATTTATTACACATGTTAGGCTATAAGCTATATGTCTCTAAGTCCAACTTAAGTTCAAATTAAATCAAAAGTTCGATAATTCCTTGACTTTTAAAAGGTTTTCGTCTTCCTTTGTTATTTTTATATAGACGGAAGTGTTGGGATGGAGTTACCAGTTTAAAACATATAAGATAATACTCGTTAACCAAAGTAAAATCCATAAATAGGCTATACAAGCAACAGGAAATTGGAGTAAATTTATTTTCTGAATTATGAATTTAATCTGTGAATTTTTGAATGCAGGATTTTGACTTTATTAATTATTTATTCCAATAATAAGTTTGATTAAATTTCTCCTCGAGCTGTTTCACGTGCTCCGGTTTCCTCCTGCAGGCTCATCACTCATCAACAATAAAGCACCTTTTTAAACGTTAGTTCCGCTCAGTGGAAACAGTCCGAGCAGCCAATCACCTGCTGACCTGCTGCCGCGTCACTTCACGTCCTCTTTGTAGTTTTCCGGCGGCGGATTAAAACAGTCTTCGTTTTGCTTTCCGGTGAACCGTCCAGCTTCAGGGGGGACCGGGACCTGCAGACCGGAGCTTCTCCCGGGCCCAGAGGCGCTGCTGCAGGCGGTAAGAGAGGTGACCCACCGGGAGCAGACGGACCGGAGACACCGGAGACAGCTGTTCCGTACTGATGTTTAACTCCTGCAGCTGGTTTAACCCTGCACGCACTTTATTCGATGTTTTCGGTGAATTAATTAGAACTTAAAGGCCTTTAAATTCTTATTATATGTCTCAAGATGTCACTAAAAAATTCTACCTGCTGCCTCTGGTACTCCAAAGTTTCTGTTACCATTACTACGTCATTATTTTTCACTTGTAAAGTCTCTTTCTTTACTGTTTAATTACGTTAATTCTTTCTAAAATGTTATAATATCTTTAGATTCCCACAGGAACTTAAACCTGCATGTCTCTGCTGTAGCTTGTGATGAGTTTAAGGCGAATTAATTACACTGGGAAGTGTTTGTAACTCTTAGATTCTCTCATGATATCGATATAACACTCCTATGGGAACTATATGTTGCCTCATATTTATTTAGTTTATTATAGGCTACTGTTTAATGACTTTATGGCGAGTTAATGCTTTTTAAAATTTAATAATGTTTTAATGTTCAGGCTTATAATTTGTCTGTGTGGTCGTTTATAATGAGATTACAGTGAATTAATTATACTCAAAAGTGTTTTTAACTCTATAATATATTTAATAATATTAATGGTAGGCTATAGTGACTTAATGGCGTCTATATAAATTATTAATTGGCTGTTTAAGTGAAACTAATTGCTGTTTCTAACTCCTACAGTATGACTATATTTCTAAGAGCATTAAAGTTAGTTATTCTTCCACTAGGTTTGTAGAAAGTGTTTAAACTCCTGTAGTATTAAGACACAGCACATTCTCAGGTATTCAGGTAAAATACTCAGAGGTGGTGGTAAAACTTCTGGCATGCCATTATTGATATTGGTTATTGATTACAGTTTTCTTAAATTACTAACAGTGTGTGTGTGGAGAGGTAACCTCGTTACATTCAAATGTGTTTTACTCCCTAATATCTCTGATTTATAAAAGGTACTTGTGGTTATGCTGTAAATTAGTATAAATTGGTCTTATTGAACACTTTTATTGTATTTCACAGAGACCCATTTGCTGAGTGTGCTATTCTACAGTTAGTTATAGTAACCAGTTATTTATGACTTTATATATTATACTATATAATGTTTTTTTGGAACGTAACTAATATAAACTTAATGTTGAGATTTGCGTTATCTTTATGACCATATATATATATATATATATATATATATATATATATATACTCATGTCTGTGTATTGTTATAATAATCATATAGTGAGTTTATGGTGACTTTGATGGGCAAAGTTACTTATTTTAAATCTCCTCTGTCAGCTTTAAACTCCTTTAATATCTCCAGTGGTGCAGGAAGTATTCCGATTATTTTACTTATGTAATAGTTCTAATACCACAATGTGAAAGTACTTAATTGTAAGTAAAAGTGCTGCATTAAAAATGCTACACAAGTAAAAGTACAATAGCGTTAGCAGGAAAATGTCCTTAAGATATCAAAAGTAAAAGTACACAATGCAGAGAAATGGCCCCTCCTGGTGTGTATAGTATATCTAATGATGTACTATATATATATGTGTATGTGTGTGTGTGTGTGTGTGTGTGTGTATATATGTATATGTATATATATATATATATATATATATATATATATATACACACACACACTATCAAATAGTACATTATTAGATTATTGTTACGCCTGCATTTGTTAAATTTTTGTTACAAATTGGGTTAATGATTATTTTCATTATGGATTCTTCTGCAGGGTTTTCTTTCTGGATCAAACCATTTATTTTAGTCACAATTAAACAGAATTAAGAAAGGACGTCGTCAGATGTCGTTATGTCCGACCAACATTCAAAACCTTTACTTTCATTTAAGATGAAGAAAAGCAGCAAGTTTTTATTTGAGAAGCTGAAACTATGAAACGTTTCAGAATGACATAAACGTTTAATCAGTTATCACAACAGTCAATGATTAATAATTGACTAATCAACTTTTTATATTTTGATGTGTAGTTTGATTTTTTTTTTTTATAAAGTGTCATGTTTTTAAAATAAAGTAAAGTAACAAAAGCTGTTAGAATAATGTAGAGAGAAGAAAGTACATTCCCCTCTGAGATGAGTAGAAGTAGAAAGTACAAGTTAATCAAGTACAAGTACTTGATTAACTTTCAAATTTCACCTAAACATTTCTGACTTCAGCATCTCCTCAGGAAGTATTTTTATTTATTCTTTCATCCCATTTATTGTGAATTTTGGGGGTTTAGCCATCTGGAGGGAGGTTACATCATTCAATTTAAAACCATTTTATTATTATTTATGAGCAGATTTTGATATCTGATTTTAATCTGTTGAAACTCGACTACTTTAATGCCAACTTAGAGATAAATACGTACATTGTTCAGCATTTCTTCCCCAGGATTGTATTCGTTGCAGTGTGGAGGCAGCTTTGAGCTTTCAGGCCTCCATGAGAGGAAATAGAGTTTGAACACATTAGTTAGCTGTGGTTTCAACTTTAATCTTCTTTTGAAAAAAATCTCTATTTTACATCTTATCTCTTTCAGTTCTTTTTATTCTTAACCTCAAAGCCTCAGATCCCTGCAGACGAAAGCAACCTGGACCTCCATCTAATTCTTTGGAGCCAGTTCAGAACCTTGTTTTCCCTGCCGTTTTGTTTTTATAGTAATTATTATAAACATATAATAAATAAATCTTTCTTGTGTTTGCAGAGACACATTCAAATCTTTGTTTCCTTTATCCTCAATGTTCTGATTTACATCCATCTGAAGCTCTTCAACTGTAAAAACATGTCTGAAGGTGAGTTAAGTCTCTTCTTCCGTGTTTGTAATCAATAAAATGAAATAAAAAATCTTCCTGAAAACCAGAGAAGAAAAGCGTTTTCAGGTCCAAGGCAGCGGCGTCCTTGAACCTCAGACGGCGCCTTAAGATGCTTTCATAATATAAACAAATTAGTGAGTTAATTTGCAGCTAAATCAAGCAAATAAATACTTTAACAGGCATCAGGAGGCTCACTGAGCTGCATCAGAGCCGTAATGTTCACTTCTGTTCGTATCTGCAAAGAAGATTTTTATTATTTCGTACATAAAAAGCAGCTTTGAGAGAGAAAATTATTCCGAATTTCTATTTGAAGTTTGCTTGAATTTGTTAAAAGAAAACGACTTCTAAATTATCTCCACTCAAGTTTTTCTATATACTTTATTCTTTCACAAAACAGAAAAGTCAACAAGCTCATGTTTACAATGAATAAAGTTAAAGTAACTCACTGTTTCTCTGTTTGTTTGTTTTTTTTTCCAACAAAAGCAAACAAATGAGCCAGTTTGGCTTATTATACGGTTATATTATCATCAGCCGTGGTGGAATGTAACTAAGTACATCTACACAAGTACTGTACTTCCAAACCCCCAAGTTCACAATAAACAGGTTGAATAAATTAAAACTACTAAGGTCAGTGAAAGCCACAGCCCTGAGGAGATGCTGAAGTCAGACATATTCAGGTGGAATTTAACTAAATTCATTTAATAGGTACTTCTACTTTACTTGAGTATTTAATGCCACTTTCTTCGTCTACTTCACATCTTAGGGGGAAATATTGTACTTTTTACTCCACTAAATTTGTCTGACAACTTTAGTGACTTTACGAAAATACAAAATAATTAATAATAATAATGATCATTAGTTGCAGTCTGATATCAAATGAGCTCTAGCACAAAAACTATAACAGTAAAATCCTGCTTTTGCATTAATGCATAAGGGATAATCTGTTAATCCAATATATAACAGTACAACAGTCACCGGGGACATGTTTCGGGTTCAGAGTACTTTTCCTTGGTAATGTTTTTGAAAGCAGGATCTTTACTTGTAACATTGAATTTTTCCATTGTGGTCCTTCCACTCAAGTAAAGGATATAAATACTTCCTCCATTTCCCCTGGTAAACTCCAGTGTGGCCGCACCTTGAGCTGAGAGTAATGAAGGAAGGCGAAACTTTCCTGCAGTGAATGAAATTCTGTTGGAGTTGGTGCAGGCATGTGTGGCCTTTGGTACATTTTGATATTTGCAATAACTAAAAAAAGTATTTGATGAAAACTCTTCTGTTCCTTATAGCCTTGTATCCGTCTGCCCCAGCCTTTGGTTACTGAGCAGATGGGAGGCTCGAGGACGCGTTTCTCTACAGGGATGGCACTGACGGACTTTGGTCCAGAGAGAAAAACAAAAAACAAATACTGGGTGAAATTTGGTGTCATGTTCCCCTCAGAACAAACTGTAGTAACTGCTGATCCTTTCAATTTTAACATGGCCCTACACTTAGCATGACTGTGGGCTCTTGCTGTTAATAAACTGCCCCTTTTTCTGCATGGAGTCTGGCCTACAGTTGCATCTTCTTTCTCTGTAGCGTTAAATATTCATGAGCAAAGATCAAAGTTTAAGAAAACAAATGTTACTGCTCAGAGGCACATGCTCGCTTCAAACAAGAGGCGAAGAGAACAGATGAAAAAGGAAATACAAAAATCTCTCATGTGAAATATCCAATTTGTTTTGTTCATGCGAGCAACCCCCCCCCCCCCCCCCCCCCCCCCCCCCCCGTCGCTCAGAGTAAGAAGCTGATTGATTGGTGATGAATTTCGGGCGTCAGCACAACACAAGATGTAATTCTCCTCAGTGTCTCCGCTACATTGGTTTTATTAAAAGATCTGGGAAACTTGGCAGTGAAATTTAACACTGCAACTCTTTATTTTCAACCCTGAAAATATCTTTCTTTCAATTTCTTGTTCTCCAAACCTGGTCCTCAGGTGAAACCACCTGTGTCTGAGGCTAAAAGTGGAGGAGGTGGGGGGGGAGACACTTCAACCTCTATCTGTATGCACCCCCACCCGCTTTACGTCTCCTGTCTCATCGGTTCCTTTCATTTGCCCTCTGCAGACTCTGGTTCTATGCATGCCTCTCCGTCTCTGGCCCCTCAGTTTAATCCTCGGCTCTCTGGAGGAGCATTAGGCCAAGCAGCTGGGGCCCCTGAACGCCTCTTGAAAAGGCAGCCCACTTCAACCAGGAGGGGCAGGGGGAGGCGTCCAGACCACCTGGCTCCTGAAACGTAGAAAAATCCACTGACTTATAACTCCACACTGAGAGGGAGGTGGAGGGATGGATGGATGGATGGTGGTTGGACGCCCCCCCCCCCACCTCTAGCGGACACAAGTCCTGGGAACCAAGTGTGGATTCATGAACTGTGTCCCATTATTTTATAATAAGGAGCAACTCACAGCTGATTTTAAATGCTAAGGCTGGAGTTCTTCCTGTATGTTTGTAGTCAAAAAATCCCATGAAAAGATCAAAACCAACAGTGTTTTCATCTATTTCTCAGTAATAATCTGAATTATTTGGGAGTTGAAGTTGAACACACCCCCAAAATGCTTATTATAAATCACTCACTGTAAAACGGAGAACATTTGCAGTAGAGCAAAATCCAGAAGATCTCATGTTTACAGGAGATGGTTTAGGTAATGTATTTCACACTTTAACAGTTTTAGCTGTTTAATTAAAGCCCCCGTTAGACTTTCTTATGTGATTGTAGCGTCTCAAACCTGTTTGATGACTTAAGTGTTTGTTTGTAGCAAAAATTAGACAATCCTGACGACAAAATGTTTTAACCCCTTCATTCAGCGCTGTATTTAAAACTGGGGAAGGCAATTTACTTCAGACGCATGTTTTCTCATATCTGTTGAAATTCTCTCTACATCCAGACCGCAGACAATAAATCTCATTCTCTCACACATAAAAGAAAAACATCTGGTATCTGTGGCTGTCGCAGGACTGTAATAGGCATTCAGACTGAATGAAATGATTGGCTGGCCTACCTGCCTGCTCGTGCACTCACCACACATGAATGTGTGTTTTTGGCAACACGTCCTCATACCTAAACCGCCATAATAAGCTGCTGCATCATCGACCTATGCAGCGTTTTTTTCTGTTGACAACTGATAGGGGGATAATTTTTCCAACATTGCCTTCCCCAGCTTTAAAGGTTCAGTGTGTAAGTTTGAGTGGCATCTAGTGGTGAGGGTTGTGAATTGCACCCATCTCATTCACCGCTCACCCCTCCCTTTCCAAGCAGGTAGGAGAAGCCACCGTGGTCGACACCCTCTGTCGGCTCTTGAGCTAAATAATATGTGTGGTCCTCCATTATTATTTCTTCTTCTGTATTCAACGCGCTCTGTTTATACCGCACTGAAAACATAGTTATGGATTTTATTTTGCATTTCTGTCAATAGATCTTATTAAATATTACACACTGAACCTTAAAGCACAGTTTTGAGGTACTTGTACTTCTGTATAAGTTAAGTATAATAAGCTTATAGAATACAACACATTGATTAAAAGTTTAAACCAGTGAGTTCCAACCATTTTGACTTGTGACATTCAAAAAATAAATGCATCTAGCGGGTCGTCATCACATTTCAGATGTCTGAGTTGTGAGCACTTCCAGACAGACATTTACTCTCTTAACTTGACCTTTCATTTAAAGTACTTTTGCTTTTTATTCTACTTATTTTCTTATACGTAGAATTTTTGGTATTAGTGTTTTTACATAAGTAAAAGATCGGAATATTTCTTTCATCACTGCACAGCCACCAAGAAAGCAAAAAAACAAAAGCACAGAGATAAAATAATAAATAAAATAACTTATTTCCCTCTTGTTATGTCGTTATATGTTGTTACAAGTTATTATTTAACTAGAAATAATTTATAGGATTATTGAGAGTGCAGAGTCAGAATCATATTAATTTATTTAGCAGCTTAAACAAAAGTCAAAGTGCTCCTAAGGATGTGTATTAAAGTTAACAGCTTCATCTTTTAATCTTTTTCTGCACTGATTTTCATCTTCAACACATCAGATGACTGTGAGAGGCTGTTTTATATTTAGTTTTATTTCATAAATCAAGGTTTCACTCACTCACTTCAGCCTGTATCAGGAGGGGAGAAGGTCAGAGGTCACGCGTCCAGAAGTGGTCTTCAGAAATCATTCAGTGTGTCAGTAAACCCACATTAAGAAACATGAGAAACACGAAAATGCCCACAGGTCTTCAGCACTACGGGTGTATGTTCTTGTTTAACTCACTTTGTGGGGTCCAAAAACCAGGATTGGATATACTTGTGGGGTCTGATCAGCTTTGTGGGGCCAAAATACTGGACCCCACAAGTTTAAAGGGTTGACTTGGTTTTAGGGTCAGAGTTAGACATGTAGTTGTGATGATTAAGGATTAGGTACCAGGGAATGCATTAGGTCAATACGATGTCCCCAAAAAGATAGTAACACGTGGTGCGTGTGTGTG
>NC_060159.1:25618609-25625340 GCF_021292245.1 Micropterus dolomieu | reverse complement strand
TTCCAACCATTTTGACTTGTGACATTCAAAAAATAAATGCATCTAGCGGGTCGTCATCACATTTCAGATGTCTGAGTTGTGAGCACTTCCAGACAGACATTTACTCTCTTAACTTGACCTTTCATTTAAAGTACTTTTGCTTTTTATTCTACTTATTTTCTTATACGTAGAATTTTTGGTATTAGTGTTTTTACATAAGTAAAAGATCGGAATATTTCTTTCATCACTGCACAGCCACCAAGAAAGCAAAAAAACAAAAGCACAGAGATAAAATAATAAATAAAATAACTTATTTCCCTCTTGTTATGTCGTTATATGTTGTTACAAGTTATTATTTAACTAGAAATAATTTATAGGATTATTGAGAGTGCAGAGTCAGAATCATATTAATTTATTTAGCAGCTTAAACAAAAGTCAAAGTGCTCCTAAGGATGTGTATTAAAGTTAACAGCTTCATCTTTTAATCTTTTTCTGCACTGATTTTCATCTTCAACACATCAGATGACTGTGAGAGGCTGTTTTATATTTAGTTTTATTTCATAAATCAAGGTTTCACTCACTCACTTCAGCCTGTATCAGGAGGGGAGAAGGTCAGAGGTCACGCGTCCAGAAGTGGTCTTCAGAAATCATTCAGTGTGTCAGTAAACCCACATTAAGAAACATGAGAAACACGAAAATGCCCACAGGTCTTCAGCACTACGGGTGTATGTTCTTGTTTAACTCACTTTGTGGGGTCCAAAAACCAGGATTGGATATACTTGTGGGGTCTGATCAGCTTTGTGGGGCCAAAATACTGGACCCCACAAGTTTAAAGGGTTGACTTGGTTTTAGGGTCAGAGTTAGACATGTAGTTGTGATGATTAAGGATTAGGTACCAGGGAATGCATTAGGTCAATACGATGTCCCCAAAAAGATAGTAACACGTGGTGCGTGTGTGTGTGTGTGAGAGAGAGAGAGAGAGAGAGAGAGAGATCACTGCTGGCTGTTGACTCCAGAGCGCCATCATGTGGTAAGTCTGTGTTTCTCAGCATCTACTGAACAGACAAACACTTTTTCCACATGCATTTGCCTAATTAAAATCAAACTATATCAACCAGCTATTATTGTTTAGCACCAAAGCACGTTGCTTATATGTTGAAACCTACCAGAAATAAAAGCTGATTCGGATGAAAAACTATAATTAGTTCAGAGTTTTTTCCTCCCACTAGCTAACAGTGACTCTATGGGGCCCTCTGCTGGCAAGGTCGCTCATTGGCTCGGCTGGCTCTGACTGCATGCTTCCTCATGTCTGTTGGGTCCGTGGTCAACTTTCCATCAGGGAGGCGGAGACACGCCATTTGTTTTTAACAAACTGACTTCTCTAAATTAAAGAAGAAGGTGGTTGGTGCTCCTGTATGTCCTGGAGTCGGGGGAAGCGTGCTCGGACTAAAGCCCCTTCAGCTCTCTCTTGCAGGAAGGAGTTGAGCTCCTGTCTTTTTAGAGCATTAGAGATCATTATTGTTTTTCTCTAGGTCTCTTATCTGGTCCTCCAACTCCTGCACAGCTCTCTTGATGTTAACTTTGACATTAATTGTGTATTCCTGACAAAACACCCTAATGTGAGCCTTTCCTACCTCCCACTGAGTCATGGAAAAAAAAATTATTTCTGAGATCTCCAGTAAGCCTAAAACTATTTGAAATTTTCACAAAAGTTATGATCATTTACCAATTTAACTTTAAAATACCAAAAGATTATGGTTTTACAGTGTGAAATAGAATCAGTCTCTGTAAAAACTAAATGTTTTGTTACGACCAGGGACGTTAAGGAGAGCAGTAACATTTCATTGGGATTGAAAATGAGGTGGAATGAACTGGAATGGTTTTGGTTAATGTCGTGTGTTTAATTAACCAAGAGAGCGCTTGCACAAGGAAATACAACAAAAAGAGGGCTGACAAACAACTGTGAAAAAGTGAAACAAAAGAGGGTCTTATCCAAAGGCCGTTGGTTACATATTGTAACCCCGTATTCCATGAGTACAGGCGTAGCCCTCTAATGGTGCTTTCAGACCAAAAGCGAGGCGAGCGTTCAGGGCGGTGAGTTTACATACAAAGTCAATGCAAAGATGCGTAGAGCCTAAGAGCTGTTATTATGAACCCAATAGCAGCAGCTCTTGCAGGGCGAAGCCTACGAAATAGAACTAGATCCATCAAATCTGTCTAGTCTAGCTGCACTTCCTCTACCATCTGATATTTTGACTCAAGTGTGTGACTTTGTGTTTAATAAGGCTGCCCTTAAACCCTGCATGTGAGAAGAAGAGAGACAGGCCGGCAGAGATGAAATGAAGAGATCATTGCCATTTTATTCTTCGTCGTTTTTAGATTTCTCTTTATAGACCAGTGACATGTTTCATGAGACGATCATGTTTCTTTAAACCCAACAACTCTCTGCACTTGATGCCCAAAGGTGCCCTGTCTGTCCGGTCTAGCTGTTTGAGGAATTTAATTTGACTAAGAACTGTGCCTGCTTTGAAGTACTGTTACAGTATTTATTTAAAAATGTAGTGTGCCTTAAAAATAATTATAACATTGTTAAAAAGGCTTGTACTGATTCTTATACCTACGAATTATGCGTATCAGCCCTTTTTTAAATTGTTATTCAATTCAGAACATTTGAGTAGATTTATATTAGATTTATATTATATATTATTGTATAAATAGATTTATACAAAAATATTTTTCTTCAACAATAGTGTTTACAACAGGACAATCACTATATAAACTCAAATAATCTAAAAATGTCAAAAAATTATGATCACAATAATGCATACTGTAGACACACAATCAACACACACACAAACACACACACACACACACACACACACCTACCTCTGTCTATAGATTTGTTAAACTTTTTCAACTTTTTTTTTCATGAAAATAAATCACTAATTTCATAACTTGAACTTCTTCACTACATTTCCAGAAAGAGTTTAATTGGCTACCATTTTTTTCTTATTTAATAAATTTTTCTTGTTTAATTCCTTCATCTGGTTGTCGCTACAGAGCACTCTACGCCAAAACCAAAGCTTGTTTCTCAATCTGCGTTCTTATCCGTTCTTGTGTTCTTGTGAAACGTCGTCAGTCGCAGCCAAAGTCCTGTTCCAATTCAAAAGTCTGCATGTAGCCCAGTACAGTCAAATACCCGGATGTGTTCTCGCTGCGCCCGTTTTACCGAGCCTGCATCGGCGGTGACTTGTGTGGACTTATAGCCAGATATTGAATAGCCAGATATCCCATAATGCATTTCGCCGCCAAAAAGCGGAAATGTCGGAGGAGAAAACTCACAACTGTTATAATATTGTTGTTCTTGTGTCACATATAGTAGTTTTAAGAGTTTTTTTTATGTGGGAATATAGTTGTTTAAACTCCAAATATGTGGTTGATTTCTCAAGACAAAGCTGATTTAAAAATTTTCTACGACGTTTTCGGAGATGTGAGGTCCCGCCCGCTAACAGGTCCAACTGTCATAAAGTCCGCTGCTGTTCCAACTGCTGAATGACTGACTGCGGCTCGGGAGTTTGTACTCGGGAGTTTGTATTCCCGAGCCGAACTTGCCAAGTCCGAGCTTTAAAGTACAGAAGTCTGAACTTGGCGAACTCGGTGTTGAGAAACAGCCCAACAGACACATGAACAGTTTCTCTCCACAAGCAATCACTCTGACGAACAGCTGACTCTGACTAACAGTGTCGGGAACAATTCCTGTGCAATAACCCAGTAACTCTGCGAACACTTATTATTTATTCATTATTCTCTATTTCAGAGCTGTTCATATTGTGTGTATACTGTACACCAAATCCACCTACCTCAAGTAAATAACACTCGCGCTTAATACTTATTTATTCCAGCATCCTTTGCACTATGCTCCATCGCACATGTGTACATTTATGCATGTATGTGTGTGTATCTTTATATCACGTCCACCTCCGACATGTACATAATATTAATAATAATTTACCTCTGCGCCCAATGTACTTTGCTCAATGCACTATTGTCTCAATCTGTCTATACTGTTTTTGTTTATAGTTATAATATAGTTATAATGTGAACTGTCCACAGCTTGCAAGTGACCCGCATTCACAGAAGAATAAAATGACGTCACACGCAGCACGCTGTCGTACAGACGTAAATAGAGCAACAGAGGTTAGCGCAGGTTAGCTCATACTTGCTAACCCTTGTGATTTTCACCGGAGAATCATGATTTCATTCCCTTCATTGCCCTTTTATGGTTTCCCCCCGGGTCACATTTCTTCTGATTTATGACAAAAACTTTTCAGTCTTTTTCATTAGATTCATTAGATTTTTACTTTCATCTCTGTCATTACAAATATACCCCATATCTCTCTCTCTGCTGTAAACAATCGCAAGGTAGCATGAACGTGACTCTGAAGAGAGTTCGCAATCCGGTGGATTTCAGGTTAAAGAAAGGGAATTTGTGAGAAAATGATAGCAAGGTAGAGAACAAAGTGAGCCACATGTTTAATAATGGCTTTTTTGTCCACTGTCTAGCGCATAATTGTGAGAAGCTGCTCTATAGTGATTTCAGAATTGCATGAATTTCAATCTGACCATCCAGACTGATGTCACATTTAAAACAAATCTGACGTCTATCTGATTTGGACCACATATGAAAGTGGCCCAAATTCGAACTGGAAAGGATCCGATTCTGTTCACACTGTGGTGGGTCACTTTGGCCTGCAGAGGCTGTGATCATGCACAACAAAACATGCAAGAATTGAATAGTAGTGGTGCAACAAATTGACCAAGTTGCAACATCAGAGCCAAAGTAGCTTATTTTAAAATAAATGTTAGCCAAACAAAACCACAGATCGATTGCAACTGTGAGTTAACCGGTTAACCTTCTTTGTGTTGTTTAGGTCTATAAGGACTACACCGCATTAAATCACACGCGAAAAGCTATGGCGTGCAATTTATACGCCATCGCATGGTATCATGTTCCTCGGGAACCTGCTCGCGAACCTCCTGAAGTGCTTTAGTTCTTACTCCAGCACCTTATTGGAAATAAATGAGGGGACCCTAGACATGGTGATCCGGACGGAAGGCACTTCCTGCGGGGAACCCTGATCAAACTTGTCATTTAAAACCAAGCCGCTTTCTATGAGCTGACTGACAAACCGCTGATCCTTCATAAATACAACCAGAGCTTTACTCATGCGTGAGACACGACACGAGATGTGAGCTTCATGTATTTCTGCCGTTTATCTTCATTAGAGGGTAAAACCTGCAGAGCTCTGCTGCTGTTGTTAACCACACTCTCACTAAAACTTCCTCAGATCTCTGAACAAAAATAATTTCATGATAACTTTAGAGACATGATAACTGTCTGAAGAAAACAAGCTGCATTTTTGCAAACATTTATCTTAACTAACAATCTTCACAACTTCAATTTACTCTTCTTCTTCTTTTCAGGAGGTGAAACACGTCATTGTCATAAATACACAGCCGGTCTGGACAAAGTGGCTCAATGCAGAAACATATTCCTTTGTCTTATATTGTGACAAAATAAATCAAAAATGTAAAAGTGAAAATTGTAACAGAGTTTTTGGCTGTTTGTGCATCGACAAGAAATTCAGAGTCTCAGTGACCCCAAACCTTCCAGGGGTTAAAGTTGTTTTCAACAGAATTTGATAAGTACATCTTTGTCCTGTGTCCTAATAAAGTGTGAGCCTCATGTGTTTCTGATGTTTATCTGGTCATCATTAGAGGGTAAAACCTGCAGAGCTCTGCTGCTGTTGTTAACCACATCCTCACTGAAACACATCCTCTTCAGATCTCTGAACAAAAAGAGCTGCAAAGATAAAATGAGGAACCAGCAGATCTCAGAGCAGTAAAATATCATCTTATCTGTGTTCTTCAGCAGCTGCTACAGTATCACCATATTGCACCATGGACATCAGGAGTCAGATTCTGGTGGGAGAGGAGTTTGACTCTTCACCTGTCTGTTCATGTGTGCTGTCAAACATCACCATGGATCCTGTCTGTTTTCTAATAAACACTATCTGAAGAAAACAAGTTTATCTTAACTAACAATCTTCACACCTTCAACTTCCTCTTCTTCTTCTTTTCGCTTGGTGAAACACGTCATTGTCACAAATAGACCTGAATGAACAAAGTGTGAACTCTGATGGCTGCATCTCATGTTGCTGATCAAGAATTTGGGGTCTCTGTCAGTCACTGTGGATGAGAGAAAACTACATTTCAAAAATGTAAAAGCCTCTAAAAATTGTAAAAATTGTACCAGAGTTTTTGGCTGTTTGAACATCGACAAGAAATTCAGAGAGACTGAAATCTAAAACAGACTAAAAGTCACTATGAGGAAGTGACATCATCCTAACCACAGGAAGTAGCTGCAGCGTCTCTCTACTAAAGCACTAGTTTAGAAACTCAGACAGTTCTGAGCACGAGAACAAGAGACAGAAGAAGGAGAGACTCAGAGAATCATGATGGTTGAGTTCAAATGGATTTCTTTATTTCTTCCAGCGGTGCTTCAGTTTACAGGTAAGAATACATATATCACATATATAAATGGAAGGCACATTGTAAAAAATAACTTGATCAATATTATTAAAGATTCTTTATTAGCTACATTTGATTTAACTAAGAAAACCAAATCTGTTGTTTCTAATGTGGTGAGTTTAGTGAACTCTTGGAAACTAAGGATAAAGAAATAATCGTCA
>NC_060159.1:25616132-25618509 GCF_021292245.1 Micropterus dolomieu | reverse complement strand
TGGATTTCTTTATTTCTTCCAGCGGTGCTTCAGTTTACAGGTAAGAATACATATATCACATATATAAATGGAAGGCACATTGTAAAAAATAACTTGATCAATATTATTAAAGATTCTTTATTAGCTACGTTTGATTTAACTAAGAAAAACAAATCTGTTGTTTCTAATGTGGTGAGTTTAGTGAACTCTTGGAAACTAAGGATAAAGAAATAATCGTCACTAACTATGAACATAACAGACATTTTCTCATTTCACTTTATTTTTCATCATTTTCTCAACAACAGCAGCAGCTGAAAAACTTCCCCTCTCCTTCACTGTCAGAGTTGGAGATGAAGTCACTTTGCCTTGTGAAAATGTGATAGACGGTCAGCAAGAATGTGAATATACTAGATGGATCTTCATTGATTCAGGAAACACAACAACAGTACGGCTGGCTAAACTTGGGCAGATTATTGAAAACGCCAAATCTAAATCAGACAGACTGAGTGTTACAGAGAACTGTTCTCTGGTTATAAAGAAGGTCACAGTCGAGGATGTTGGTCGTTATGACTGTCAGCAGTTCATATCAGGAAAACAAATTTCAGACTCTCAGGTTCATCTGTCTGTTATTATCAGTGAGTATTTCCATCATAATGTTTTCAGCTCAAACTGTCTTGTTAGAACAATATACTGAAACATTACAATAATTATGATCACAGTGATGAAGTTAACTTTACTCTTGTTGTCTTTCTCTCACAATATCTCCATCTTCACCAGTGACTGAACGTAAGGTCGCTGATAAGGTGACATTGTGGTGCTCTGTGTTGAAATATGAACAGTCCTGTAGTCACACAGTGAAGTGGCTGTATGAGGGTAAAGATGTGGACAAAGATAACAAAGACATGAAGACATCACAGTCTGTCTGCTACGCCGCTGTGTCTTTCCTGGATTCTCATTTTAGTTACAAATCAAAGTCTAACTTGAAGTGTGAAGTGACAGATGGTTACTCTGGAAAAGTGCAGCTGTTCACCTTCAGCCCTCAGTCCTCAGGTGAGAAAACAGGTGAGAATATGCTGAGCTGTTCAAGATGACTAAAACCACCAAAACATTTGTTTATCTGATGACTTTTCACAGTGATGAACTTTACTCTGGTTTTCATTCTCTCACAATATCTCTGATAACAGAATCAACAACAACAGCAACAACATCACCTAAATCAACAAGAACAACTGAAAACAGCACAAAATCAGTTTCTCCCATTTTACAAAAAAGTGAGTGGACCCCATATTTACCTCCCATAAAGGGCAGTTGGTTCTAGGACCGATTTGAAAATCTTTAGCCAGATCTTTATTGGTATATCATTTTTATATTTCTTCAGATGGCATAGAAAGCTCTCCTTGCTTTGTCCCACAGATCTTTCACAGCCATGTTTCCTGTTGTGCTCATTTTTAAGCCCAGAAATGTGTAATTTATGTAATCATGATCTTAGACTTGCAGTGTAAGGCAGATTGTTCTAGTGTTTTTGCAAATGTAACGATATATATTTCGAGAGTTGGACTCAAATTACACCCTGGTATAAGCCACTCTCTTGTAAAATATTCTGTATGTTTATTATCAATTTTTACCAAACATTTATTATTTCTATACATTGATTTTAAGATGTCATGTTTTCCCTCCAACACCACTCAGCCGTTAATAGATTAAGCCATCTCTCTCTCTCTCTCTCCTCTCTTCTGAAGTCAGAGTGACACTTGACTGTGGGTGGAGGTATTCATTTATTCAGTCAAATGTGTTCACACAAAATAAATTAACAAATTAGTAGATTTTTATTCTCTTTCCAGATTTGTGGCACATCATTGTGTCTGTGGGAGTTGCAGCTCTCTTAATAACTGTTGTTATTGTTGTTGCTCTCATCATATGGAAGAAAACAAAAGGTGAGAGCAACCACAGATATTATAAACAAGAAGTTTTGATGAACCTGGATTTTTATTGTTGAAGCTAAAGTCGACTCTCTTTTGTCTCTTCAGGAAAAAAACCCCAGATGGATGAAAACACTGTGAGTTTTACGGCTGAGTAATCAAATGTTTCTACAGTTATGACAGAGCTGAATCAGCTGCTCTCTGACAGAGTCATCCAAATCTAAACAGCCTTCACAGAGCCAGTGTTTGACCACATGGAAGTAGACTCTGTTTGTTTGTTGTTTTCAGGGACGGAGCTTAAACCCTGCAGTGAGTCCAGAAAGCAGTCAGGACACGGTGAGATCTCACACTACACCCAGGACAAAGTTACACTCACTGTTTTTAGATTTGTTGTTCAAAATGTAGCTCTATGAGACACACAGTGACTCTTGAATCTAAGTTCTTTCTGCAAGAGAAGAAGTGGGGAGTCTGATGATGCA
>NC_060159.1:25596852-25616032 GCF_021292245.1 Micropterus dolomieu | reverse complement strand
CCTATTTTGGCTGTTTGATAAACTGATCACCAACAATATTGTGACTGGCGGTTTGCTGTGCATGCAAAGCCTGCTTGTCACCCTAGGAGAGAACTCTGAAACTCAAAACCCAAATTGGCAAACTGGTTCCATAATAGAGGCACTTGATAATAAACGCTGTGGCTCCCTCTCTGACCTTAGGCACCACAAGCTGCCATGAATTTTGAGAGCGCAGTGCTTTCTTTGGGCAGTAAAGTATGAGGAACTTTTTGAGGTAAGCTGGTGCCTGACCATGTAAGGCTTTGTAGGTAAGCAGAACAATTTTAAAATCTTCTGGGTTGCACCTGCGAGCACGGATTCTAAGAAGCGCCGGACACATCCAAGAGATAGAAAAGCACAAATGGGCGTCATGAAGACCACAATGCCGTTGCTGATCTCTTCAACACTCTGCTGACGCTGCCACACTTTGGATGAAGTGTGCACGGATCGCAGTGGATGGGTCTGTTCCTGGCAGCACATAGTCTTGGAAGATACACTCGCAAAGCCATCCAGCCACGCATCAGGGTGCTGTGAATACTGCAAGTAGGAGGACACCCTGCGGAGTGGCACTCCTGCTGCCAGTTGTTGAGGAGACCTTGAGAACCACAGGTCCTCCTGCACAGACAAGGGTGGGCTTTGATCTCGCCATGACATTGATGTCTTTGAAATAGAAAAAGACCCTGTTGTCATGCTCACAAAACAGTTGCAGTGTGGTGTCCACACATCTGTTGGACATGTAGGGGTCTAGCTAGTGAGTAGACACCTCTGTACATTAGGTGCGCAGGGTTGACAGAGACGGCCGGCTTTAGCAGGAGTTGTTGGATCTTGGTGTCCACTTATATCTGAGAGGACACTTTAGCTTGCTGGTGGTGTGCGGGAGAACTAAAGAGAGTGACCTTGTCTCAGAATGCCATCCATCTAGCTTGACAGCATGCAGCGGCGTTGCTATTCTGCATGGAAATGTTGCAGCGTTGTGAATAAAATGCAGAATTAGCTCGCACCCTTTCTGGGACGTCTTTCTCTCTTCTCTGGCTGTTAGTGCTTCATTTCAGATATCTTTGATTTGGATCTTTTAACCTCTAATGATGACCAGGGGTGCCTCCGTTGGCAACCTTAAGATTATGGCTGCAAACCCCTCACACTACCGGATTATTTGGGCCTTTAATCGGTTTCAACCAAAAACCAAAAAAATAGTCGGGAGGGATGAATTGAACCCAAATTCAGTTATCCTCTCTTGTGCGGCCAGCATTAGACGCAGGAGAATGGGCACGCTGTCATGATTTGTTCTTGTCTGCTCTGTGTTTCTGTATCTCTATCCTTGTTTTAGTCTGCAGTGGTCAGTACCTATCAAAAGTGGTCCAAGGAAAGAAAAGCTGTGAACCGGTGACAAGGTCATGGATGGCCAAGGCTCATTGACGCATGTCGTCCGATCCAACAGAAAAGCAGTCAGATTGCTGAAAAAGGTAATAGCGGTCAGAACACACAGTACACCCCGGTTTGTTGTGTATGGGCCTGCGTAGCTACAGACCAGTCAGTTTGCCTGCACTGACCCCTGTCCACTGTTGAAAGTACCTACAATGAGCATGTGAGCATCAGATTTGGACCACAGAGCAAAGGAAAAAGGTGGCCTAGCCTTATGAATCACTTTTTCTATATCAAATTGATGGCTGGATATCATAATGTTGCATTAACCTGCATCATTCTGTCTCATTTAATGTTGTGTAATTTCTGTGTTGTGCTGTTTGTCTCTTTTCCAGGTTCTGGGTAAACATGGTGATGATGATGCAGACACTTACAGCACCGTGAAAGTTCCTCTTCCTGGGGAACACGTGGCACCAGGATACACTATGGAAAGAGGACAAGCCAGCGGAGGCAGTGTGATGCTTTGACATTTGACCCCAAGTTGCAACTTCTGACATATGTCAAAATAGTAAGTCGCTTTGGATATAATCGTCAGCTAAATGTAATGTGAACATTCTGTTAAAGAATGTTTTATGCAAAAATGAGATGATCTCTATCCTGAAATAAATTCAGTTCATTCCCTGATGGCAGTGGCCTCTTTCAGCAGGATAATGTGTCCTGCCACAGAACAAAAACACATGTCATATCCATCCTGACCTGTAAACTGAAGCACCATTACAAATAAAGACATTTTAATCCATCTGAACTCAACCATCGAGACTCTCTCGTTTCTCTCTGCCCTTTCTACTTGTAAATCTCTAAACGGGTTGCTTCTTAAAGACAAATGTTTTATCTGCTTCCTCTAAACAATCATTTTTGAAAATTTAACCCTTGTGGTGTTTCCACATTTTCCTCTCATTCAGCTGTTTGAACTCTCCGAAGTGACTCAGTCAAGATGAGCGTTGTCCCACTTCCTCTGAGTTTGTTTTAATTACTTTCATACCAGAACATAAAAAAACACAGCACTAGCACATTAAAGTGCCTGACAGCAAGTTCATCAAGATAAATGTACCATATATTATGTTCAGTTACATTTCAAGCAGCCACATAATTTTGTTATTGTGCTACTAGTTAACCTACTGCACCCCCTTCTGGACTAAAAGGCTTTTTACAGCAATACATCCTGAAAATGATCATAAAATAAGTCTGCTAAAAACATTTATCAGTTCTCAGTGTAAATTACCTGTAATGATATGAGCTGTAACTACACTGTGGTCTCTTATTTGTTTGGTTTGTTGACGGTGGCGTAGAGGTCGCTGGGATCAGCTGAGGCTCCAGCAGAAGAAGAGGAAGCTTTCACGCTGCTGTAGGTCACTGCATCATCTTCATCATCACCATCTTTACCCAGAACCTGGAAAAGAGACAAACAGCACAACACAGAAATTACACAACATTAAATGAGAGAAGTGAATGGACTGAGGGCTGAAGGTGAACAGCTGCACTTTTCCAGAGTAACCATCTGTCACTTCACACTTCAAGTTAGACTTTGATTTGTAACTAAAATGAGAATCCAGGAAAGACACAGCAGCGTAGCAGACAGACTGTGATGTCTTCACGTCTTTGTTATCTTTGTCCACATCTTTACCCTCATACAGCCACTTCACTGTGTGTCTACAGAACTGTTCACGTGTCGACACAGAGCAGTTTAACGTCACCTTATCAGCGTTCTTACGTTCAGTCACTGGTGAAGATGGAGATATTGTGAGAGAAAGACAACAATAGTAAAGTTAACTTCATCACTGCTTGTTGTCCTGATTTTAACTGTCTGATGATGTTGATGCATGTTGATGTAACGACCAACATCAACATGCAAACTCGTCTCCCACCAGAATCTGACTCCTGATGTCCATTTTACTGCTCTGAGATCTGCTGGTTCCTCATTGTATCTTTGCAGATATTTTTGTTTTTCAGACAAGAAGTATCTGGTGGTTAACAACAGCAGCAGAGCTCTGCAGGTTTTATCCTCTAATAATGACCAGATAAACATCAGAAATACATGAGGCTCACAGGAACAGACAGTTGAGACTTTATTAGGAAACTTATCAAAGAGGTGCTTATCAAATTCTGTTGAAAACTATTTTAACCCCTGGAAGGTTTGAGGTCACCAAGACTAGTTGCAGCAAACAGTTAAAACATTGAGAAGCTGCCTGACTGAACTGTCTTTAACTGCTTTGAAGTAAAGTTTCAAGCCTCTACAATATGTAACAGCACATAACAACATTCATAGCTTGTCAGAGAAGGTGTTCATGTGCATCCAGCTCTTAGAAGAAGTAGCCTGATTTATCAGATTTTTGTGCATTTTCAAGTCAATTTAGGTGCATTTCTATCTTTGTTTAGACACATTTTTGACGTTTCATTGGATGAGATTGGGGGCATCTGCATAATTACAGTGAGAAATTTTGCTGTTGAGCTAGTGTGAGCATTTAGAGTTAAAAAAGAAGAGGCTCAGGATCGACCCGTGGGGAACTCCACATCGTTTTTCCCTGCTTTTTTGTTACCAGTGGACACAAAGTATACTCCATATTTCTTTTTAGATTTGAACCAATTTGTGAATATGGCAAAAATTTCTTCAGGAAACAATCTGATGTGCAGCGGGACCACCAGTAAGAACAATGTTACATCCTAAGCAATTAAATTTTATAGAATTTAAGAAAGAAAGTTAAAATATATAGCAGAGAAAATTAACCATGCACTGGAAAAGGTGTGGTACAGTTAGACAAAACACAATGCTTGATTGGTTTCCAAACACTTTTGTATTTGCAGATTACACTTTTCTCTTTTATAGTAAATACACTCTGTTATGGCTGAAAGCTCATTTAAAAACACACAACAAATTGCACAAAAACAAGTTTTACATCAGTGTTATAAATGAAAATCCGTTAATCTCTCGTTTACACAAACAGACAGCTGTGAGCAAAATTTTAAAGCCTAAATTATTAAACATGGAAACAATTTAGACGTATGTTTTTCAACACCTAAGAAACTACTCAAAATTATGTTGCAAGGTTTGCTTCTCTCTTTTTTGAGTTGATGTTGACGTGGAAGTTGTTGATCAGTGGAGTCTCACAGAGGGAACAGGGGCTCCAAAGGCACCGTCACCTTCATCGTCTTGCTCCTATGAAAAGCAACACAACACAATTAATTCTGTTAAAATGGAATAAATAAATGTTGAATTGGAAAGCAGAGCAGTCCCTTAGATTTTTTTACAGCCCAAAATGATCAGATTTTCCACCCAGTTTACTGTTGATGTTTTAACCAAGTAGTTTTGTTGCCTAATTGCAATGTTTCACAACTTTAATGACGTACCATTTCAAAATGGTGATATTTTGCAATGATAGTTATATGTTATTTTGAAAGTCTAACCAGGTGTTGGCTATTTATTGTTGCTAACTTTACCGGACGTTGCATATTTGTTGTTGCTAAGCTTTGCAAACTTCACCCTGGAGCCAAAAATATCTAAATATTATTCTAAAGGGAGTTAAAAAGTGACGCCAAAGGGTCTTGACCAAGTGTCAATATGTGATGAGTCTTGAGAGAGAATGTGTTAATATAACAAATGTTGGTGTGAATGTTCTCACCTCGAGCTCTGATGAGAAGAACAGTAATCACAGTAATTAGGAGGAGTTCAGCCACACGCATAACCAACATTATGTAGTCCAGAGCAGAACGATCTGTACGAGCTGTAGAACAGAAAAAAATCAACAAGAACTAAATGAAACACTTAAATCAAAAGTTAGATTAATATGTTTATATAAAATAACACAACCCAAGAAACTGTTGTACCTCATGTTTACCATCTGCTGTCAGCTCAGCATATTCTCACCTGTTTTCTCACCTGAGGACTGAGGGCTGAAGGTGAACAGCTGCACGTTTCCGGAGAAAATATCTGATACTTCACACTTCAAGTTAGACTTTGAACTAAAATGAGAATCCAGGAAAGACACAGTGGCGTAGCAGCCAGACTGTGATGTCTTCATGTCTTTGTCCACATCTTTACCCTCATACAGCCACTTCACTGTGTGTTCACACTCTCCATACGTCGACACAGAGCAGTTTAACGTCACCTCATCAGCGTCCTTACGTTCAGTCACTGGTGAAGATGGAGATATTGTGAGAGAAAGACAACAAGAGTAAAGTTAATTTCATCACTGTGATCATAATTATTGTAATGTTTCAGTATATTGTTCTAACAAGACAGTTTGAGCTGAAAACATTATGATGGAAATACTCACTGGTAACAACAGACAGATAAACCAGAGAGTCCGGACCATGTTCTTCTGATATGTACTGATGACAAAAGTAGTAACCAACATCCTCGACCGTGACCTTCTTTATAAACAGAGAACAGGTCTCTGTAACACTCAGTCTGTCTGATTTAGATAGAGCATCTTCACCAATCTGCCCAAGTAAAACCGGCACTACTGCTGCTGTGTTGTTTGAATGAGTGAAGACCCATGTAGTATATTCACAATTTTGCTGACTGGCTATTAAATTTTTACAAGGCAAAGTGACTTCATCTCCAACTCTGACAGTGAAGGAGAGGGGAAGTTTTTCTGCTGCTGCTGTTGAGAAAATTATGAAAAATAAAGTGAAATGAGAAAATGTCTGTTATGTTCATAGTTAGTGACGATTATTTCTTTATCCTTAGTTTCCAAGAGTTCAATAAACTCATTAGAAACAACAGATTTGGTTTTCTTAGTTAAATCAAATGTAGCTAATAAAGAATCTTTAATAATATTGATCAAGTTATTTTTTACAATGTGCCTTCCATTTATATATGTGATATATGTATTCTTACCTGTAAACTGAAGCACCGCTGTAAGAAATAAAGAAATCCATTTGAACTCAACCATCATGATTCTCTGAGTCTCTCCTTCTTCTGTCTCTTGTTCTCGTGCTCAGAACTGTCTGAGTTTCTAAACTAGTGCTTTAGTAGAGAGACGCAGCAGCTACTTCCTGTGGTTAGAATGATGTCACTTCCTCATAGTGACTTTTAGTCTGTTTTAGATTTCAGTCTCTCTGAATTTCTTGTCGATGTCCAAACAGCCAAAAACTCAGTTACAGTTTTCACTTTTACATTTTAGAAATGCAGTTTTCTCTCATCCACAGTGACTGACAGAGACCCCAAATTCTTGATCAGCAACATGAGATGCAGCCGTCAGAGTTCACACTGTCCACTCCCACTGTACTTGTGACAACGACGTGTTTTACCTCCTCAAAAGAAGAAGAGAAAGTTGAAGGTGTGAAGATTGTTAGTTAAGATAAATGTTTGCAGTAATGCGACTTGTTTTCTTCAGATAGTGTTTATTAGAAAACAGACAGGATCCATGGTGATGTTTGACAGCACACATGAACAGACAGGTGAAGAGTCAAACTCCTCTCCCACCAGAATCTGACTCCTGATGTCCATGGTGCAATATGGTGATACTGTAGCAGCTGCTGAAGAACACTTACTGCTCTGAGATCTGCTGGTTCTTAATTGTTTCTTCGCCGTTTTTTTGTACAGAGATCTGAAGAGGAAGTATTTTGGTGAGAATGTGGTTAACAACAGCAGCAGAGCTCTGGAGGTTTTTCCCTTAAAAGATGACTAGATAAACATCAGAAACACATGAGGCTCACAGGAACTGACAGATGACACTTTAATAGGACATAAGATAAAGAGGCGCTTATGAAATTCTGTTTAAAACTACTTTAACCCCTGGAAGGTTTGGGGTCACTGAGACTAGTAGCAACAAATGATTAAAACATTCATGGGCGTCCTGACTGAGCATTAAGCCTACACAAATTGTAGCAGCAGGTTGGTTGATGTTGTCAATTTGAAACGTTGCAACATAAATCATTGAGGTTATTGCAAACTATTCAGATGCTGTATGGGCCTTCTCTTTTTGTTGACTTCCTGGGGCATCGGATCGTGGGCTGATTGTGCAATGTTGAGGAGGGAGGGGAACAGCGAAAGAAAAGGAGGAAATGGAGTGGGTCCATGAGACGGAGCGCCATGGCTCGTTGTAACTGATGCTGAACAGAAGTCAGCGTTAGTGGTGGTGGTGGTGCTGCGAGAGAGAAACAGCTGCTTGATTAGGGGGAGCCGAAGGAGCTCTGCAGCTGAGGGGAGACAAGAAGAACAGATGCCGGGATGAAGGCATGTGTGAGCAGGGTTAGGGTGTGCAGCCTGCTGAGACATTGATGAGAAAAATGGGGAAAAACAAACGGGAAAAAATCTGACACAAAGGGAGCAGGCATGGGGTGAAACAAATTGGACCTCTATTAGAGCTTCAGCCTCACAGAACTTGTTTTGGGATTTGCCTTTCCTTGAATGTGTACTGAAGGAGGGCAATTGTTCAGTCGGAGGTGGCTGTCGAGGGAAGGAACTTGGACCAGGAGCTCCGGGTAGGCGAGTGTGTGGCTGCAGGTTGAGCGTCGAGGGTCCAGCTGGTCAGAGTAGGAAGAACGGACTCCTACCGAAAGTTGCAGATGGCAGATATGTGTGTGCTCTGTGTGTGCTCAGAGCTGCTGGATGGAGAATAGCGAATGATGCATAACTGAGGAATTTGGATACTTCCGTTTGTTGAATGGGCTTATGTACATATGCGCAAGTGATTGGTTTAGAGAGGCATGGGTGGATGAAATGAGTGAAGCTGGGGTGGTTGGATTATTGGGAGAGAGAAAGGGGTGGTCTTGTTAGTTACTAGAGACAGTAAATTTATAGTAAAGAATATTCTCATTCCATTATGACACTGTTAGTACATGACTTCACCACTGCGACAGTTGAGGCCTATACTAAAATGTAAGATTTGACATTAGCAAGTTAACTTCAGGGTTAACCCTGGGTTTTCAGTCCTACGACAGTGGTTCACTTCTTACCGGGGTACATTGCCATGGTAACTTTTGCTGCATGGCTAATCTGCTCCTGAGCACATTATAGTTACAACTGCAAAGTCAAAGCTCAGAGTTCTTCAGAACGAGGGACTCCGTCCACGCCAGTTTGGACGCATGCTTGCACTCCTCGCCACTAGAGACCGAGAGACTTGTACACCTGCAGAGCGCGGGACGTTAGCTGTGAGCTAAATTCCTGTGTGTTACCAGTTAAAGTCTAGACGTGTTTACTGAGAGTTGGTAACACTTCCTTTTTGAAACTAAGTGATTTGTTTTCTGTTCGGTCTGCAGATTACAGTGGTGATCCCAGGTCCGCTGTTGCTGACGTACTGTGGTAAGCGTGTGAACTCATTTCCGTTTCCGGTGCTTGTGTGTTGGTAGCATGTTCTGCTGCTCTTGCTAAATACCAACTGTCCACTAAACACTTATTCTTACAGTAATTTTGCCTAAGCACTCACAGTTCTTCCCCTCTTTTAGTGACTGCTGTTCAATCTCATAATTGTTCAAAAATGTTGGTAATGCTACAGTACTTTAGCTTAGCCGTTAGCGACTTTAGCTTAGCAGCTAGCGATGGCTTCTCCTTCTCCCTCTCTCTCTCCTACTTTCTCCTGCTCGGTGTGTCAGATGTTCAGTTACTCCTCTGCGTCCTTTAGCGGTAATGGTACGTGTAATAAGTGTAGTTTATTTATAGACATGGAGGCGAGGCTCAGTGATTTAGAAGCCCGGCTCCGCACCTTGGTAGATCAATCTTTAGCTACTGTAGCTAGCCAGTCCCTGGTAGTCGGTGAGGAACGGCCTGAGTTAGCCTGTGGTAGCCCTCCCCCGGCATTTCCTGAGCAGCCAGGAAGGGGTGGCTGGGTGACTGTCCGAAGGAGGAATTGATGGGCACCATCAACCTGTTCACGTTTCTAACAGATTTTCCCCACTCAGCAACACACCCGCTGAGAAACCATCTCTGATCATTGGCAGCTCCATTTTGAGAAACGTGAAGTTAGCAAAGCCAGCGGCCATAGTTAAGTGCATCCCTGGAGCCAGAGTGGGCGACATTGAGTCTTATTTGAAACTGCTGGCTATGGATAAACGTAAATACAGTAAGATTGTTATTCACGTCGGCGGTAATGACTCCCGGTTACGCCAATCGGAGGTCACTAAGATTAATGTTGAGTCAGTGTGTACATATGCAAAAACAATGTCGGACACCCTAGTTTTCTCTGGACCCTTGCCAAATCTGACGACATGTCGTCATTCCGCCGCTGGTTGTCAAGGTGGTGTCCAGCAAACGATGTGGGCTTTGTAGATCATTGGCACACTTTCTGGGGAAGACCTGGTCTGATTCGGAGAGACGGCATCCATCCCACTTGAAGGAGCTCTCATTTCTAGAAATTATTAGTGTAACAAATCCATGACAACCCAGAGTTGAGACTATGAGGCAGAGTCGCAGTCTGACACACTTCTCTGCTCCTCCATTTCAGGAGTTACTTAGTGAAAATCCTATAGTGACGGTGTCTGTCCCCCGACCATTGAAATTATTTAAATCAAAGGTAAACAGAAGAGTTTAAGAGAATCTATTTTTATCAACAGGCTATGTACCACAGTACTTTAAATAAGCTGTAATAAAACCTCTTCTGAAAAAGCTCAAACTTGATCCGGATGTTTTAGCCAACTATAGACCTATATCTAACCTTCCATTTCTCTCTAAGGTCCTGGAGAAAGCATTTGCTAAACAGCTGTGTGACTTTCTACAGAGCAATAGTTTGAGGATTTTCAGTCAGGATTTAGAGTTCATCATAGCACAGAGACAGCACTGGTGAAAATTACTAATGACCTCCTCATTGCATCAGACAAAGGACTTGTGTCTGTACTGGTTTTATTAGATCTTAGTGCTGCATTTGATACCATTGACCATCTGGTCCTATTGCAGAGACTGGAACATTTCATTTGCATTAAAGTAACCGCTCTAAGCTGGTTTAAGTCCTATTTATCAGATCGATTTCAGTTTGTACATGTTAATGATGAGTCCTCCATGCATGCCAAAGTTAGTCATGGAGTTCCTCAAGGATCTGTCCTCGGACCAATCCTCTTTACTTTATATATGCTTCCTTTAGGCAATATTATCAGGAAATATTCCATAAACTTTCATTGTTATGCAGATGATACTCAGTTATATCTATCGATCAAGCCAGATGAAACTCATCAGTTAGCTAAACTTCAAATGTGCCTTCAGGAGGAATTAAAACCTGGATGAGCTGTAATTTTCTAATGTTAAACTCAGATAAAACTGAAGTTATTGTTCTGGGACCCAAGCACCTCCGTGATGCATTATCTAAAGATATAGTTTCCCTAGATGGCATCGCCCTGGCCTCCAGCACCACTGTGAGGAACTTGGAGTTATCTTTGATCAGGACATGTCGTTTAAGTCTCACATTAAGCAAATTTCAAGGACTGCCTTTTTTCACCAACGTAATATTGTGAAAATCAGGAACATCTTGTCTAAAAATGATGCAGAAAAACTAGTCTATGTATTTGTTACTTCTAGGCTGGATTACTGCAATTCTTTATTATCAGGCTGCTCGAAAAAGACTCTTCAGCTGATCCAGAATGCTGCAGCTCGTGTTCTGACAGGAACCAGGAAAAGAGATCACATTTCTCCTGTTTTAGCTTCTCTGCATTGGCTTCCAGTAAAATCCAGAATAGAATTTAAAATCATTCTTCTTACCTACAAAGCTCTTAATGGTCAGACACCATCTTATCTTAAAGAGCTCATTGCACCTTACTACCCCACCAGAGCGCTGCGCTCCCAGAATGCAGGGTTACTTGTAGACTAGACTAGGAGCCAGAGCGTTCAGCTATCAAGCTCCTCTCCTGTGGAACCAGGTTCCAGTTTGGGTTCAGGAGGCAGACACCATCTCCACAATTAAGAGTAGGCTTAAGACTTTCCTCTTTGATAAAGCTTATAGTTAGGGCTGGCTCAGGTGTGTCCTGAACCATCCTTTAGTTATGCTGCTATAGGCCTAGACTGCCGGGGGATTTCCTATGATGCACTGAGCTCCTCTCTCCTCCACTTTCTCTCCCTCTGTATGCAACCTCATCCCATTATTGCATGTTACTAACTCAACTTCTCCCCTTTCTGGTAGTCTTGTGCTTTCTCGTCCCTCTCCTCTCTCCTCCTATAACTTCCTGCAGATATTTCTGGCTCTGGAGCTGTGGAGTCTGGATCTGTGGTTGCGGGTCACCTGCTGCCCCCGTGTTCCTGCTCGACACCCTCTGCTGCAACAACTATTGTTACTAGTCCTACTGTTATTATTGTTATTGTAATCATTAACATTACAATTATTATCATTAACACTACTATAAATATCTATACCATTTTTCATTTAGTCATTTAGTCTATAGCAACATCACCTTTACTGTCCTCTGTGTGTATATTGTGTAGGCTGCCTCCCTCCCCTCTCTCTCCTTCCATCCCTCTCTCTTTCTCTGTTCCTCTCCTGCCTCTCTCTCTCTCTCTCTCTCTCTCCTTCACCCCAACCGGTCGAGGCAGATGGCCGCCCACCCTGAGCCATGGTTCTGCTCGAGGTTTCTGCCTCTTAAAAGGATTCTGTTATAGTCCATCCATCCCCGCCCAGTAGCAGTGCTCGTTCCAGGGATGAGGCCTCGATGAAAGTCGGACTCACCCATTTCCACCGCTTGCCTCAGGTATGCTACAACCCTCTCCCTCCACTGATACAGCTATTAATTCGTTCAAAATGAATTTTGATGTAGGTAAGCATAAATATAGCTTTGGTAATAACCTTCCGTGAGTCCGAAGTGGATTCCTATGTCAGTGCTTTTGAGCGCATTGCTACCGCGTTACAGTGGCTGCCTGGAGTTTGGGCTCTCCTGCTCCAATGCAAGGTAAAGCTCAGGAAGCCATTGCCGCAATACCTCTGGAGGACAGCGTAGATTATGAAAATGTCAAGGCTGCCATTTTGTGTATTTACGAGTTGGTTCCTGAAGCATATCGGCAGAGATTTAGGGACCATAAGAGAGAGCAGGGCCAGACCTATGTTGAGTTCGCTAGAGAGAAGGGTAGTGTTTGATAAATGGACTGCTGCCAGCTAGGTAAATGAAATTAATTTTCTCAGAGTTCATGCTTTTGGAGGACTTTTTAGAAGTGCCCCCTGAGAATTTTGTGATGTATTTGAATGAGCAGAAAGTGCCGACATTGGCAGCAGCAACCAACGAGTATGTTCTCATACATAAGACTGCTTTCTCCACAGTTGCAGGTAGTAAATCACGCAGTATCCACTGCACTCCATCCTCACCGCCCTGTAGCCCACCTAAAGCACCACAAGCAACAAAAGATGACCGTAAGTGTTACTATTGCCATCAGAGTAGTTACACTGTTACACGCTAACACACAAGGAGCAATCTCCAAGAGCTTCCAGCCTAAGGGTGTTGGCTTAATTAAACTGAACAGAAATCATCTGGGAAGCTACAGGGACCGGTGGACGGAGGTGGGGGTAAAACGTCCATCCAGGTGCTGCTCTCTAAATCTGAATAAATAATCAGTTGGTGGGGGCGGGTGGATGATTTACGAGTATTCCGTTAATGTCTGTGCATCTGCGCATCTCACCAATTCAGCTGCTATAATCGTGACAAAACAGAGCAAACCGCTGCTGAAGTCAAATTATTAGCTGTAACATCAACCAGAGCATTCAGCACTGATATTAGAATAATAGTGCTCATGTAGTCTGCTCATGTGATTCCAACAGTATTGTCCTGCGATGATAGTTTTAATCAGGGCTATATGAGGTAAATGTTACGGTGTCATTTTGTAAAAGGACTAAGAATGAATCGCTCACCTCATCAAGCTGAGGGCTGAAATGAACTCCCATTTACAGACAAAATGTTCCTGTGCCTCTGAGCAGGACAGTATAATTATTCATGTGCAGGTGTTTTGTTTGTTAAACAGGTAACAGCTACAGAGAGAATCATGCTCTGACAACTGTGAGACTTGATCAGTACCAACACAGTGCACATGTGCACAAACTCCATCAAACGTCTCAGCTGTTAGAGCTGGGATCAGCTGCCGCCGTCGTCAGAAACGGACGTCGCGTCACGTGACGCTTAAGAGGAAAGGACGTCTCATGTCTCTAAAAACATCCTCATTCCTTCTCTCCTGGCGTCTCTCCATGCAGGGACTTGAGAAGCATCCAGAGACACAACCAAACAGGAAACAGGACTAACACTAAACATGGAACACATCCAGGACATGACCAAATAAACTGCAAAAACCATGAAAACCAAACCACCAAAATCACAATAGGCTAAACCAGAAACACAGGGAATAATAAAACTTAAAACTAAAACCATGACACTCTCTCCTTGCTCCTGGAGGTGCATTTTAAGAATGGGGATGTCCTTCAAGATGGAGCGATAAGATCAATTTCTGGTTCACAGGCATGAGAACGGAGAAGACCAGGAGGCACAAAAGAAATGGGAAGAGCCATCAACCTGATCTCTCCGGCGTCCTGCAGCACCCATTCAGGGAATATCTATAACAGAGTTTCAAAGAAAACTCACCAGTGGAAGAAGCCCAGTCCATCTTGACTGACAGCCAGTTAGCATGCCAGCAGCACCTGTTGGACTACAGAAAATAACTCCTGTGTTAACTCCGAAATTCTTGTATATGCAAGACTTGGTTTTATTTTCGTTGGCCAACTTTTGTATTGGAAATGAGAATTCTTTTGTTTGCTTGCTGGGATCCAGGTGATCCAGGCGGAACAGCCAGTGTATGAATATGTGTCGGGGTTCAGTATCTTGCCCAAGGACACTTCGACATGCAGCCTGGGGTTGTTAACTAAGGTGGAGTGATTGTCACACTGTCGCAGCGAGGTTGTACTACTAATAGAGACAGCACATTTATATTAAAGAATATTTACTTTCTATTATGACACTGTTAGTACATGAAGGAATCACAAAACACAGTGTAGAATTAAGTGGTAAACATTTCTTTATTTGCAGATTATATTGTTATCAGATATAATAAAGAGGAGACTGTTACTGACTCCATTAAGGCTGAAAACCCAAACACATAAATATCCCAACAAATATGTCAACAACAATGTTAAATGAAAGTGAATTCTACACAGAGACATGAAACTGAGCTCAAGCTGCTGTAGCTTCAAAAACAAACCTTAAAATCAGGTCTGAATTCTTCAGCTGGAAGACGAGTTAAGGAAGTTAACAAGAGTTAAATGCTCGTTCTTGTTAAATGAAGTTGAAATCCAGCTGCTGTGTTCTGAACTGGCTGCAGAACTGGCTGAGCACAAAACATACAAACATTTCTCATATTGATAAATAAAAACAAAAACAATCAGTAATAAAAAGGCTTCAACTACTCGTGTAAATGTGCTGTTATTTAACTGCAGTGGAGTCTTTTCTCTGATGAGCTGACGTTGATATGGAAGTTGTTGATCAGTGGAGTCTGACAGAGGCAGAAGGGTCTCCATCGTTTTCATAGTTCACCACACCATCATCTTCATCTTCATCATTATTCACCTGTGAAACACAAACAAACCCTCACTCTGACACACTTTAACTGACATCTTACATCTGAAGGACAGAGGACACTCGTTTGAGGACCACCAGGTGCACATTTTAGACAGAGAAGATGGTGTCAAGGAAGCATCTACACCAGGGTTGAGAAGCCGTCATTGAACAGGGGAGGGGGTCTACGCCACCACTTATCCCCCACTTACAATGCTGTCCTTTCATCACTTCCCAGGAAACTCAACAAACGTAACCTATTGGCCTCAGGTGAAGATACCAACGATGGTCGTTCAGTCCTGGCCACAGGTAGTCTTAACGACTGTAACGACTGTCGTCACAGCAACAAGGAACAATAACGAACCAGCGGTATCGATGACCCGGGATAACGACCGCACTGAGGTTAAATAGCTGAGTTTCCCTGCCAGTCAGTCAGAACTGAAGAAGTCCTTTGGATGAGGGACGAAACGTCTTCCAGTAGCTTCAACCAAGTCCAGTTGCCCTTGATTTTAACCTTCGTTGGATAACTATGACCTGGATGACTGAGAATCTTCATAGACACTTTAACTGACAACTTTCAATAGAGGGATTATTGGGACATTGTTAAAACTAAAAGTCTAAAACTAAAGATCTAAATTGAATAGAAAAGGTCTTCTTCCTAGATGGTCAATTTCCCAATTCTAAATAATAAATGCAGTTTTGATTTAGACTTTTAGTTTTAGACGTTTATTTTAATTCTGACCCAATAATCCCATAACTTCCACATCACTGACCCACATTTAACACAAGGAGATAAGAAACAACCTGACTGCACCTGAATGCATCCACATTGTTTAAAGCCACTAGGTTACGTGAGAAAATACTGCATGATGTGATGTAATTTAGGTGAACTGACCCTTTAATCTGGAATAATGTTCAGTTTGTATTGACACTGTGTCAAAGACGTGTTGATTCAGATCTATGGCGTCTTTGGAGGCTGTAGTTTGTGTTGGTGTTGTAATTAAATTGTCGTACATACCTAATATTTGCATCCACTTCACTTGTAGCACACATTTGTTTTTTCCTGTAATGAATCATTAGAATATTGCTGATACGATGACACAACACAACTCAGTGATTCCTGTTTCTGTTTGTCTTCTTCTATCTATATCTACACTTCAGAAGGAAGAACAGATGTCACAAACACTGGTTTGCTGTGTAAAGTACCAACTGTAAAAACATTATAAACTCACTGTGTTTTCATCCATCTGTGTTTTTGTCCCTGAAAAGAAAAGAGAAAGAGTCGACTTTAGTTTCCACAGTGAAAATCCAGCTTTATCAAAACTTCCTGTTTATAATATCTGTTTGCTCTTACCTTTAGTTTTCTTCCATATGATGAGTACAACAACAAAAACAATAATTAGTGCTGCAACTCCCGCAAACAAAATTATAAGCCACCACCAATCTGGAAAGAAAGTAAAAACATTTTTTTTAAAATTGGCTGCAGCTTCATGTTCCAGTTAAACTTCTGTAACAAAGAGGACAACATCTCATTGTGTGAACAGAATATCTCACAGCCGAGTGTCGTTCTTACATTCATACTTTAGATTTCAGAAGAGGAAAGCGCCATAAAATCAATAACCATTTTCTCGATCACTTCTTTATTTTCTTTCATACTATGAAGAGCCAGTTTTGTCTTTCTAGAAAGTGACTTAATAAAAGAAAAAACTCTTTCCTAAAATACGAGTTTCAATTTTCAACAAGTTTCATTGATTGTTTTTGTGGCTGTAACTGATTCTGTTTTGTTTTTAGTTGTTGTTACATGGGCGAATGAAAAAAACACAACCTAAGAAACTGTTGAGTTAGAAAATCCCTCATGTTTACCATCTGCTGCCACTAAATGAGACAGAATGATGTCATCTTAAAAAGTCATCAAATAAACAAATGTTTTGGTGGTTTTAGTCAGAACAGCTCAGCATATTCTCACCTGTTTTCTCACCTGAGGACTGAGGGCTGAAGGTGAACAGCTGCACTTCAAGTTAGACTTTGATTTGTTAAGAAAATGAGAATCCAGGAAAGACACAGTGGAGGAGCAGCAAGATGAAAGCACACACCCAGCAGTCCTGACTTGCACACTCCAAGCTGCGCGACCTAATCAATCCTGTGTGGACTTTAGTTGTGTTCACATGCGTTCCTGTTTAAGTAAGAGCTGAATAATTGTCACCTTCATGGATCCATTCTAAAGTGACCTCTTGTAATACTGTCCTGATATTTAATTTCATGTTCAGACGCTTTATTGTGTTACTGTTTCTGCTTGCAAACACATGTGGCTGTGTGCAGATACATGTTAAGGTATTAGTTTCAACATATATCGGAGTATTTATCTTTGTTAGTTAGCTCAGTTGTTAGGCTCACTATTTCATGGATGTTGTGGACGCTAAAATAGAGCTGCATCATTTAATGTCGTCTGTGAAGGTTCTCAGTCATCCAGGTCATAGTTATCCAAAGAAGGTTAAAGTCAAGGGCAAATGGACTTGGTTGAAGACACTTGAAGACGTTTCGTCCCTCATCCAAGAGACAAGAATTGAAGAAGTATCATTTAATGGCCCTGTTTCACCACCAGATGGTGGTTTTTACCTGTTTTAAGAGGAGGGCAGGTGATGTGAATGTTATTTACCTCTGTCTGTACAAGTGGTTATATCTTGCTGCCTTCTGAAATATTTTTGCTGTTTCTTTATTATGGAAGCATTTGTAAAGGTCTAACCATCTGATTATAAGCTCATTGAGTAGTTCAGCTACTTTGTACTGAATACTGTAACCAGAGGGAACCCATGTACATAATGGTGAATATTCTGCTATGTATATGCCCTAAACTTTATTATTTAGTTTTATTTCTGCACAACCACAAGTTCACCAATCTAAAGTCTCTTTAAGTTGTGTTGTGCTGCGGCTCCAATCTGATTAATAAAGTGCAGAGATTAAACACTGGGGTCCTGTCAACTGCAGTCTGACCGATGTACCAGAGTGAATGGTCAACAAGAGTCAGTCAGTACAGTCCTCCTACTTCATTCAGTTTGGTAGCACTGTCAAAGTTATCATGACCATCTACCACATTTTCACAAGACAGTTCACAAGTGACTTTATCTCCAACTCTGACAGTGAAGGAGATGTGAAGCTGTCTGGTAACTAAAAATGAAAGAAAAATATTGAGAGAAATAATGTTATTTCTATTAATGTCAGTGCAACAAAACAGTTTTGTGCCTCATACTTGGTTTGCAAGAATTCACCATTCACCTTGCTGGGATAAAAACAGATTACTTTAATGTATTTGGTTAAAAAAAGTTGGGTAATAAAATGACGATAATTTTAATAAATTTCCTTTTTAATGTTTATGTTATCCATATGTATGCTATATGAATTCTTACCTGAAAAGTGAAGCCCAGCAGTATAAATAAAGACATTTCAATCCATTTGAACTCAACCATCGTGTCTCTCTGTCTCTCTTTTCTCTCTGCTTTTTGTAAATCTCAAGTTGCTTCTTAAAAAGAAAAGTTGTATCTATCTGTAACATTAAATGTAGACAGACCTCCTTCTCTTATGGCTGATATGAGCTGGTATGAAGTTCACACTGACCTGAAGTATCTGGAATTAACACCAGTGAAAATTTAACCCTTGTGTGTTTCCACAGTTTCCTCTCATTCAGCTGTTTAATTCAACTCTCAAAAGTGACTCAGTCAAGATGAGCGTTGTCCCACTTCCTCTTAGTTTGCTTTAATTACTTTCATAACAGAACATAAAAAATAACCTGAACAGAGATATAGATGTTAAAATGACTGCATATCAAACAATAACAGCTGATACAGAAATAACAGTAAAAACTAATACATGTTTAACTACAACACAGCACTAGCACATTAAAGTGCCTGACAGCAAGTTCATCAAGCTAAATGTCCCATATATTATGTTCAGTTACATTTCAAGCAGCCACATAATGTTGTTATTGTGCTACTAGTTAACCTACTGCACCCCCTTCTGGACTAAAAGGCTTTTTACAGCAATAAATCCTGAAAATGATCATAAAATAAGTCTAATAAAAACATTTATCAGTTATCAATGAACTGTAATGATATGAGCTGTAACTACACTGTGGTCTCTTATTTGTTTGGTTAGTTGACGGTGGCGTAGAGGTTGCTGGGATCAGCTGAGGCTCCAGCAGAAGAAGAGGAAGCTTTTACGCTGCTGTAGGTCACTGCATCATCTTCATCATCACCATCTTTACCCAGAACCTGGAAAAGAGACAAACAGCACAACACAGAAA
>NC_060159.1:25589883-25596752 GCF_021292245.1 Micropterus dolomieu | reverse complement strand
AACATGTGGACTTGATTGTGTTCTGGTCTGTTCTGGTGTCGTCCAGCTGCATCATCAGACTCCCCACTTCTTCTCTTGCAGAAAGAACTTAGATTCAAGAGTCACTGTGTGTCTCATAGAGCTACATTTTGAACAACAAATCTAAAAACAGTGAGTGTAACTTTGTCCTGGGTGTAGTGTGAGATCTCACCGTGTCCTGACTGCTTTCTGGACTCACTGCAGGGTTTAAGCTCCGTCCCTGAAAACAACAAACAAACAGAGTCTACTTCCATGTGGTCAAACACTGGCTCTGTGAAGGCTGTTTAGATTTGGATGACTCTGTCAGAGAGCAGCTGATTCAGCTCTGTCATAACTGTAGAAACATTTGATTACTCAGCCGTAAAACTCACAGTGTTTTCATCCATCTGGGTTTTTTTTCCTGAAGAGACAAAAGAGAGTCGACTTTAGCTTCAACAATAAAAATCCAGGTTCATCAAAACTTCTTGTTTATAGGGTAGTTTGGGATAAGACACGCCCCCTTTCTTCTTCTTAAGGTAACATATTATAAAGTGAAATAAATAGCTACAGTTGAGAAATTAATTTGTATTTAATGAAATGTATTTTTTGTAGGGAAAAGACATTTTCTAGTAGCTGGTGTAAAGCAAGGGTATTTAGCCCTAAGTTGTAAAAATAAACTTGCCTTGCCTAATGTGCTTTCCTATAATTTATTTGTCAGACTTTTAAATAGTGAGGTTGCTGGAACTTCATTAACAGAAAGTCTGAGGTAAAATATGTTTATGCCAGTTAGCTAGCTAGATAGAAATATGAGCATAAGTGAGCTTATAACCTCAGAATTTTACTCTCTGATAGTGAAGTTTCTAGGGGCTATCCAGTGCCTAAATAACATATAACTTATAAACGATCAACCATATAAAAGCAAGGTAACAGGCCGTGGGGGTGGGGGGGTTTACTACTTTAACCAAAAATCTTTCTCTCTAAACAATTACATAACTTATCTGAAGACTCCCCTTAATGTAAATATACAGTACATATATATTTTAATTGAACACAATAAAGAAAAATTACAGCTTATTTTAAAAAAAATAGATAAATTTAGTAATGGCTTTGATCAAATAACTTCAAAAATTGTTATGAAACAGAGGACATTTTTAGGTCAGCAAGAATAGGGACAGCCAGAAGAAATGCTCAGAAATGTTTTTTGTTATAATAATACTGTGTGAGGGGGGTGTCTTACCCCACGTTACCCGATGTGTTTGCTCTCACCTTTAGTTTTCTTCCATCTGATGAGTGCAAACAAGAGTCCTGCAACTCCCAAAAACACAATGATGAGCCACCACAAAGCTGGAAAGAGAATAAAAATATTAAAAACATTTTCGGCTGAAGCTTTTTGTTTTGTTTAAAGTTCTGTAACTATGTAAACATGTAGGCTACAACAACCAATAAAAAGAATAATAAAAATAAATGAATAAAATAAAAAGCAAAATTTTGAAGTTCACTATGCGGAGAGAAAGAGGCTGACAGGAAGACAGAGAGACTCTAGAGAAAGATGAGTTACTACCTTGTAGTTTTGTTGAAGTATCATTGGTTGTTGTTGTGGCTGTAACTGATTTTGTGTTTTCAGTTGTTGCTGTTGCTGGTGGTGCCTTAGTTATAGCAGGTGTTTTCGTTGTTGTTGTTTGTGCGTCACCTGCATGAATGAAATAACACAACCCAAGAAACTGTTCAGTTAGAAAATCCCTCATGTTTACCATCTGCTGTCACTAAATGAGAAAGAATGATTTCATCTTAAAAAGTCATCAGAACAGCTCAGCATATTCTCACCTGTTTTCTCACCTGAGGACTGAGGGCTGAAGGTGAACAGCTGCACTTTTCCAGAGTAACCATCTGTCACTTCACACTTCAAGTTAGACTTTGATTTGTAACTAAAATGAGAATCCAGGAAAGACACAGCGGCGTAGCAGCCAGACTGCCATGTCTTCATGTCTTTGTTATCTTTGTCCACATCTTTACCCTCATACAGCCACTTCACTGTGTGACTACAGGACTGTTCATATTTCAACACAGAACAGTATAACGTCACCTTATCAGCGTCCTTACGTTCAGTCACTGGTGAAGATGGAGATATTGTGAGAGAAAGACAACAAGAGTAAAGTTAACTTCATCACTGTGATCATAATTATTGTAATGTTTCAGTATATTGTTCTAACAAGACAGTTTGAGCTGAAAACATTATGATGGAAATACTCACTGATAATAACAGACAGATAAACATGAGAGTCTGGACCTTGTTGTCCTGATATGAACTGTTGACAGTAATAACGACCAACATCCTCGACTGTGACCTTTATAACCAGAGAACAGTTCTCTGTAACACTCAGTCTGTCTGATTTAGCTTTGGTGTTTTCAACAATCTGCCCAAGATTAATCAGCTCTACTAATGCTCGGCTTCCTGAACCTTCAAAGAGCCATGTAGTATATTCACATTGTTGCTGACCGTCTATCACATTTTCACAAGGCAAAGTGACGTCATCTCCAACTCTGACAGTGAAGGAGAGGGGAAGTTTTTCAGCTGCTGCTGTTGAGAAAATGATGAAAAATAAAGTGAAATGAGAAAATGTCTGTTATGTTCATAGTTAGTGATGATTATTTCTTTATCCTTAGTTTCCAAGAGTTCACTAAACTCACTGGTCCGTTTATCATCCGATCATTCAATTATTCCATTTAATCTGGCAAACCAAAAACAAAAAAAACGAATAAATATTTCGTGTTTCTGTTTTTCTATATGAATCAAATATGAAAACTGGCGTTTGTTTCCTTGCTTTCAGCTCAAAATGAGAAATATAATAAACAAGGAAACCAAAACAAAATAATAGGTCGAATTTACGTTTTCTGTATTTTTCTTTATGTGTTTTCCCATTTCTCACTGTGCCGTCCATTCTGATTTGTGCATGTGCAGTGGATGATCTCCAACCGTGGAACGAGCCTACGAAGCAGTGTCCCTCAGTGGCAAGACTGTATGACTGCATGCTGGAGCCTCTAGTCTCTTGCCCTGGTGCCATCCACAAGCTTCTACGTTGCAAAATAAAAGCTTGTGTCTGGTTTGTGTTTTTGAACTGAATTATAATGGCAATCCTGCAAATTAATAAAATACTTAATAAAATATCTGTCAATAAGATAAATTCAGAATATCGTGTTAATCATTAAAAAAACTTCTATAAGATGATGGTAGACAGACTAAAGATCCATTCTGAGATCATTATTATTTTATTCCAGAAATCTGGTTGAAAGATTGTTTTAAACTTTTAAGTATTATTATCCACTGTTACAGTTACAGTATTAGCGTGTACGTCCATGCTATAGACATACAGGCAAACATACTGATTGAGATTCAGTCAGCTTGTGTGAAGGATGTGTAGGTGTGCTGGTGATTATCTATATGTCACATGTATAGCTTAATCCTTTTGTTTTTGACATTATACAATGTTCATCCATCCATCCATCCATTGTCAACTGCTTATCCTGTGTACAGGGTCACAGGGGGCTGGAGACAATCCCAGCTGACGTCGGGCAAAAGGCAGGGTACACCCTGGACAGGTAATACAACTAATTACTTTCAAATGACAATAACTAGTAATCTATAATGTATTACATTTTTGGAAGTAACTTGCCCAAAACTGATCCTGTGTATGTGCCATCCCAGTGACACACACACACACACACGCACACACAGTAGAATAAGCAATTGTATTTACATTGATTTCCCTATTAAATGTGGAAACAATATAGGATCTAGAAATAAAAACCAGTCATGGAAAGAGTATAATATTATTATTTTATTCTTCATCATCCCTCTCCTCCTGCACTTAATTATCAGAAATTGCTGCAGAATCCAGGGTGGGGATCTTCAGAAGATATCTTTCTCTTCCAGCTTAAAGCAAATACAGAACAAAACCATACTCTTGATCTGCTCTGATACAGTGTTTAGATTTCTTTTGTTTCAGTCTTTTTTGTTAGCAACAAGTGACTTACTCAGCACAGTAGGCTAAACAGTAGGCCTATACCCGACATGTCATTTTTTAAAAGACAAAAGGTGTATTCCTTAGGTCAAACTCTGCTACCATAAATTTCTAGAGGTAACGTTGATATTTGCTAACAAACGTCATATTTAAATATATGTTGACATCAGGGACACATCCAGCAATCTGGGACAATAAAGGTAGTTTAACACTACTTTGAAGAAATATTCTTATATAATGATAAAATGTATAAGTGGGGGGTCTGGGTGTCCTCCCCAGAAGATTTTGAGCATTAATTAATTTCCTGCATTCTGGAGAAATTTTCTGCACCAATTTATGGAGTAAATGTCTTTATTTATATGAATGGCAGCACAAAATTTAGCAGGTGACAATTCAAAATACAACAATAAAAGGGAATATATTCGCAGTAATCAGTAGCTTTTTTTGTTGCTTAAGTAACTTTCTTGGACAATGCACATTTATTTCTTCTATATTTAAATTGCATTGCATGTTTTCTTATTGTGCAAATAAACCTTTCTCAAAGCTTTTTCATTTGTAGTGTAACATTTCTTATTCCAAACTATTTTTCAGAACATATTTAACCAATTATGCTTTCAAAAAGTGATGGGGGCATGTCCCCAGCCAACCTAGTGTAAATGACACCAATGGTAACAGATTTTTAACATTTCATGAATGTGACTGGCAGAATATGCTCAAGAGTTTTTTAAGAGCAAACGTTTACAACAAATTCACATACGCAGTTAAAACAATGGCTGTCCATCTGAGTATGTTGTAGAGTCTGTCTGCTCTCTGTCTGTTTTTCTGCTCTTTCTGTTTTTATCTGCAGTTTATTACAACCCGAACATTTTTGTGTGACTGTTTTCTTGATCATTTCTCTCAGTGTTTCTCTGCAAAATGCTTAAATGGGTCACCAAATATAGTTGGGTGGCCGTTAATGTACCTCAATGGCCGCCCAAGTTAGCCGATTTGATTAATATCAATCTGACCGGCCCACACCAAAACAAATAGTCCCTCTGGCACATGTCAGTATTGCCAGGTGGCCAAGTTTTTTAATTGATTGCAACAGACTTGCTTATGAACTTACCCGTGACTCCGACTCTTTCTCCTGCTGCTGCTGCTTCTTCTCTTGATTAATGGCGGGTTGCAAACAACTTACAGGAGTGTGTAACACACATATAATTTGCGACCCTTGATAGGCTACTACATTTAAAACGATATTTCTACCAGATTGATTTAATACAATATAATAACGATGATAGAATGGATCTTAAGTCTGTACTGTGTAGGCCTATCTTATAGACAAAGTATTTTTATTCATTAGCATGATTGCCTGAACCAGACGCAACTATCTGTGACATTTGCAGAATAATATTTGGAAATATATTAGGTATGAGAATATAATTGCAATCTAATGAGAATGAAGTCATAATATTTTAACAAAATCCACCTGCCCTTCTGCTGTGCATTAACCTGTGTTCTGCTGATATGGTAGCCTAGTGGTTATCCCCTATTATCTGACAGACACAGAGTCGCCTGGGAAAACTGAAACACATAAATCTCACAAGCCTACACATCTATATAAATGTTAACTATAGCACCTCTGATAAAGTGCAGCTCACAGTCGCTTCAGAAGGAAGCATCCTGGAACAGAGAGACTGTCCCAAACAGAGCAAAGTGTCTCTGAGCGGTGAGAATGACAGAGACACAGAGCGACAGGTGTCTGTGTCTCGGTCAGGTGTGTCATGTTATTCTCTCACTACTTTGCGGCGGACTAAACCTGTTAAAAACAGGCCCCTTTTTCCAGAAAAAACGCCTAAAATTACATACCCAAAATGAATCAGGAATAACTCCTTAACCATTTGGCCTAGATGCATAATTCTGGTCTCCTTTGAAAAGTCAGAAGCTAAGGAATATAAATCCATTGTGTAATATTATATTTATTTTACTTTTACAGACTACATGGAGATGCAATAAAGAAAAAATCTGATTTTTTTATCCTCGCCTGGTAAAAAACACTATATTTTAATACAATAAACCATCAAAACCATCCTGAGGAAGCTTTTAATGCAACTGAATATCTTCTAATACACCTACAATGCACTTGTAACTGTAAATCTGATGAAAAAAAACCAAAATACTACAGTTATCGAACAATATTTTCAAATACACCAGGCGAATTTCCATATTTTGGCAATATTTATTGTTAAAATGCTGACTTTTATTGATAGATATCTTTAAAATACTTTTTCAGTCCATACAACCAATTTCCAAATGACAAAATTGAAATATTGATAAAAACAGGAGTATTCATCAACATTCCTGTCACCAAAAGCACTCCCATGCTTTACAGGCCTGTAGATTGAGAACAGAATATCAGGGATGGGGGGGGGTATCAATCGAGCAGACCTTTCATTTCATATCCTGCATGTCTATATCTCCAACGGATCGGCCACAAAATCAAACCCTTGCCTCAAAACCATTTGAGGTTGAATGACAGTAGAGAACCTGTCCCTTACTTATAGCTTGGTCAAAGTGTGACATCGCCACTACGCTCGCCAGGGACTTGAGCACATTTTGCTTTGATCACATCATTACAGTTTTTCTCAATTGCTAAAACACAATTTCTGAAACCTCGCTCCATTTTCTGAAAATGTGAAACACAAAACCTCAGCTTCAAGCACTATTTACAAAACCTCTGACTCCTCGTGCAAAATGAAACTTTTGCCTCAAAACTGTTTTACCTGTGCTCAAAACCAAACACTGCTCTCAAATCATAAACAAAGCAATCAAAATGATATAGACTATCAAGCAGTCAGTAAACTAAATACAATA
>NC_060159.1:25582206-25589783 GCF_021292245.1 Micropterus dolomieu | reverse complement strand
TCCTTAGTTTCCAAGAGTTCACTAAACTCACCACATTAGAAACAACAGATTTGGTTTTCTTAGTTAAATCAAATGTAGCTAATAAAGAATCTTTAATAATATTGATCAAGTTATTTTTTACAATGTGCCTTCCATTTATATATGTGATATATGTATTCTTACCTGTAAACTGAAGCACCGCTGGAAGAAATAAAGAAATCCATTTGAACTCAACCATCATGATTCTCTGAGTCTCTCCTTCTTCTGTCTCTTGTTCTCGTGCTCAGAACTGTCTGAGTTTCTAAACTAGTGCTTTAGTAGAGAGACGCTGTCAGTGACTGACAGAGACTCCAAATTATTATATAGCAATATCAGATGCTGCCGTCAGGAAAGATGTCAGAGGTCAGAGGACGCTGTAGTCTCACACAGATCCTGTAAAACTGAAATGAGCGAGTAAAGACAACAAAGTCACTAATTACAAGAGGAATATGTTTCTGCATGCATCTAACGCTGAAACAAACAAACTATATTAGGACTCAAGTTCACTCTTTGTCCAGTCACATGGTGTAGTTGTAGAAAAAGAGGAAGTTGAAGGTGAGAAGATTGTTAGTTAAGATAAATGTTTGCAATGATGCAACTTGTTTTCTTCAGATAGTGTTTATTAGAAAACAGACAGGATCCATGGTGATGTTTGACAGCACACATGAACAGACAGGTGAAGAGTCAAACTCCTCTCCCACCAGAATCTGACTCCTGATGTCCATGGTGCAATATGGTGATACTGTAGCAGCTGCTGAAGAACACAGATAAGATGATATTTTACTGCTCTGAGATCTGCTGGTTCCTCATTTTATCTTTGCAGATCTTTTTTTAAGATTAAGGAAACTCAGCAGAAGTTGAATCAGGAAGACATCGTTCATGCTGACTCTCATCATTAGATTGAGGGCGTTCATTCTTTCAGTTAAACCAATCAGAATCTGCCACAACCTCTGTGAGCCAATCATATTGTTGCTGTCAGACTTTCAAACTGTCTTTTCTCTCCTGGAGGACCCCGACCAGATAAAAGACTGCAGCATCACTCCAGCTCCAGGCCTCCCTCCCTCTCTCGCTCCAGCAGCTGGTGGATCAAGCAGTCTTCAGTATTCACCACCTCCTGTTCAACAAGCTTCTGCTTCAAATGGTCCCCCCTCTGGGCCTGCTCGTGACCACAATAGGACCAAGAAATCAGGTCCTTCTCAGGCTCCTCAGCCTAAGAGGAGAAAGACCTCTTCTCCTCCTCATTCTCCTTCTCACACAGCCTCATCTGCTGCTCCTGGTCACTCTGCTGCAGACAACACCCTGATCTAATTTCAAACCAGGTTATCAATGCACTGCAAAATGCTTCAGTCTCTGCCTCATCATCAGTGACCCTCAACACCAGCCAGTCTTCCTTGTTTCAGCCCGTTTGTGTTCTGCCAGCCCTTTATTTCCACTCTGACTCGAGCTGCTCAACATTCACTGGCCTCTGCCGTCGCAGCTCCTCCACCAGGTAGGTGGTAGGTTTTAAATACTCTTTAAGCTTTTTTTTCAATTAAGTTTCTCCGGATTGAATTTAAGAGGAAATGTTTTAATGAGTGAACTGTCTTTAACTCCTCTGCCTGAACTCACAGAAACTGTGTCTCAGATGAGAGTATCCTCCAGCCCTCTTGACATTATCCCAACCAAGTTTGTATTTGAAGGTGTGGAGTGTGTTGTCAGTTTTAAACAGCTCACTGTCGACGTGTCCCAGATTACTTTAAAACTGCTTGTGTCCAAACTGTCCTGAAAAAACCTGGCCTTGATCTTATCATTCAATCATGGCCCCACTCTAAACTGCCTTTTCTTTTAATGATTCTTGAAAACATGTTTCCAAGTTAACTCCTTGCTGCTACGGACAATAATAGCATCTTTGAAAAGTTCTAATCTGTCAGCATCACAGTACTGAGACTGCAGTCTTTTGTAAACCTTTGGGTAGTTTGAGGCAGATTGACAGTAATAACGACCAACATCCTCGTCGGTGACCTTCTTTATAGCCAGAGAACAGTTCTCTGTAACTCTCAGTCTGTCTGATATAGCTTCGACTTTTACAACAATCTGCCCAAGATTAATCAGCTCTACTGCTGCTCTGCTCCCTGAACCACTGAAGAGCCATGTAGTATATTCACAGTTTTGCTGACCGTCTTTCACATTTTCACAAGGCAAAGTGACTTTATCTCCAACTCTGACAGTGAAGGAGAGGGGAAGTTGTCTGGTTGCTAGTGCTGAGAAGATGAGAGAGAAATACTGTTAGCCGCTGCTAATGAGGGACATTCAGATGTCAACTTGCAGGAGGAAGCCACATTAACCAGCTCTGACTGGGGGATCCCAAGGCGTTCCCAGGCCAATGTGGAGATATAATCTCTCCAACTAGTCCTGGGTCTTCCCCAAGGCCTCCTCCCAGCTGGACGTGCCTGGAACACCTCCCTAGGGAGGCGTCCAGGAGGCATCCTTACCAGATGCCCAAACCACCTTCAATTGCATCCGAAGGTACAACAACCATCCAGCATTTTGGCAATGCAAAAGTAACAAACTCAAAGTAACAGTGTATCACTTGCTTCCTGGTTGGCGGGCAGCGGAAAATAATGTTTTTTTGCCCTCTAAGGGAGCGTTTTCCTTGACATCGCGTGAAAACTATGCTCTACCATTAGGGTTTCCAATGGGCTACTAGGCTACTAAAAAAGCACCGTGTTGGCTACCATTATCAAAACAATATCAAACACACTCACAACATATAGGATTCTACAATCTCTGTTGTCAAAAATAAATAAAACATCTGTTTCTCTGCGGCAAGAGGGAAATTTCAGGACAATGGACAGCACAAAAAAAATGAAACTAAATAGGCTACTATATTGATAGTCTCATCACAACACAACGGACAACAAAACAAAGTAAACAAACAAAATAGTGAACTTTGACAGTAGGCTACATAATACCAGTTAGATAGTCTAAATAAGATAACAACCGGCCTACATGAAACTGTAACTTGAACTCACAGACCGGAACTTCTTGAGAACTTTGAACTAGTCTGGCGTGAAGCGCTCCTGTGTTCGGAGAACACATTTTTGAGAGAGGAAAATGAATTTTCTCAGGTCGCAGTAGAAGCACCAAAAATGACAACGACGTTAACGTCCGCGGAGACACAAACTGGCCGGGCTGTCCTTATCTATATAGCGCCAGCAGACTCGTTTACGCGTGGATGTAGGCCTACATAGGCTACAGTGATTTGAGATTCAGAGCTAGGGTTTAGAGGCGTGGATGAAGCCAGGGATGATGGACTTGTAATCTGGCATACCGGGCAAATGGCCGGTGGGCCGACGCACCTTTGGGGCCGGTGTAAAATAAATTATGTATTTATATAACTGTTTTTTTAAAAATGGGCCAACGACCGGCCCATAACGCATGGACAGAGGCCCATTGGGTAGCCTAATTTTCTATACTGCCACTGGGCCGGCCCAATCACATCTCTTATCTCTTAAAAATGCTTTGAGAAAGGTTTATTTGCACAAGAAGCCTGCAATGCTATGTAAATATATAAGAAAACTGTGTGTTGTCCAAAAAAAGTAACTTAGGCTAAAAACAATAATAAGCTACTGATTACTGCATTATATTCTATTATATTTTTATATTCTGAATTGTCACCTGCCACCTGAATTTTGTTCTTACCTGGTGCGGAAAATGTCTGCAGAAAGTGTTCAATGCTTAAAATCTTCTGGGGAAGGACCCCCAGAACCCCCTATCAAAACGTTTTTTTCCCCTAATCCTTGTCATTGTTGTCATGGCCCCAATCTTGTGCAACAGTACATCTAATAGCTAAATCTAATGAGTGTTTCCTCATACCCCTAATCTGAGCCCTTAAATAGAAGGATGGTGTATCGGTGAGGGGAGTCTGACCGATTTTGGTGGACCGCCTGGCCCAACAATGCCAGAGTCGATTTATTTTCTCAGTCCAGCCCTGGATGAAGCCGCTGGGGTTTGGAACCATTTTCTAATGTCCACTTTGGAGTGTTTGGAGCTGCTTGCTTTGTTTTTATATGTGCAATGCAGCCAGGAATCTCCCGCTACCTCAAAGTAATTTCATTCACGTACTAAAGTGCAAGTGCGTTGGGAGGGGGGAAGCAGGAGGGGTTTCCTCACAGAGCCATACTGTGAATTTTATGATAGCTTTCACATGTTTTCAACTAATGAACTGTTTATAAATGTGTATTTTTATTGCTCACTGAAAATGTAAAGTAAATTAAACTTATTATTGTTTTGAAAATTATGCTAATTCTAGGGGCATAAAATACTTTTGGTGGTGGTGTGGGTAATGCCACACGCCGACTCTGTGTCACGTTATGGTCAGAACGCTCAAACTCCAGTGCAGATGAACTTTTCCAGTCCACACCAGAGCCAGTGAGCGATCACTAACAACAACAACAACATGACAAAACGTAACTAGGTAGCATTACTATTACAAAACACTTCTACTGTAATTATCTTAACATGACCGAAATATTGCATTTAGTAACATGCTGTTGTTGTAACAGGACTAACATACTCAATAACATGAGGCATGAAAACAATAAGTACCAGTATTACAATATAAATATTAATAATAAACATGCAACAAAATGTAGCTTTTGTGCCTCAATCCTTGGTTTGCAAGAGTTCACCATTCAATCTGCTGTTAAACAAATACACTACTTGGCTGTCTTTGTTAAAACAGAGGTTCGGTAATAAAGTAATGATTTAAGCAAATTTGCTTTATTAATGTTTCTGTTATACATACATGTTCTATGCATGTTCTTACCTAAAAAACTGAAGCATCAGCATGAGAAATAAAAATATTTTAATCCATCTGATCAACCATCGTGCCCCTCTGTCTGTCTTTTCTCTCTGCTTCTTCTACTTTTGAATCTCTAAATGAGTTGCTTCTTAAAGAGAAATGCTGCATCTACTTCCTCTAATTAGTCACTTGTCACTTCCTCATAGTGGCTGTTCTTACTTTTTCCTCTCATAGGTCACTTGTTCCTTTAAATGTAGGCAGACTTCCTTCTCTTCTGGCTGACATGAGCTAGTATGAATTTCACACTGATCTGAACTATCTGGAATTAACACCAGTGAAAATTTAACCCTTGTGTTGTTTCCACAGTTTCCTCTCATTCAGCTGTTTGATTCAATTCTCAAAAGTGACTCAGTCAAGATGAGCGTTGTCCCACTTCCTCTGAGTTTGTTTTAATTACTTTCATACCACAACATAAAAAAACACAGCACTAGCACATTAAAGTGCCTGACAGCAAGTTCATCAAGCTAAATGTCCCATATATTATGTTCTGTTACATTTCAAGCAGCCAGATAATGTTGTTATTGTGCTACTAGTTAACCTACTGCACCCCCTTCTGGACTAAAAGGCTTTTTACAGCAATAAATCCTGAAAATTATCATAAAAGTCGAATAAAAAAAATTTATCAGTTCTCAGTGTAAATTATTAAAATGCATTATTTTTGTTCATGAAGTCATTAGGAAAAACACAACGACACTGGGCATGTAACAGTGGGTTAGTCATGATGATCTGGTAATTAATTTAATTCTATTCATGTTATCAGTGCGCGTTGTGCAGACATCTGTCCGCGCTCAGACCTCTTCTTCGGCTGCCTGCAGCTACACTCCCTTGTCCTCGCGGCTGTAACTTCCACTATCTTAATCTAGCTAACAAGGGAAAAGAGCACACGTGTTACTTTGTGGCTAAAATAATTTGTTGAAACAATGTGCACCATGCGCTGCAGCCCCTGCTGTAGTATGTGAACCACAACGATCTGTATTTAATGTTTTTATCAGGCTACAATCAAAACTCATGTTTAGTGTAATTTTCGGGACAAACAGGAGGAGTCGGGACAACTCGTAATTCGGGAAGTCCCAATTTTTTCGGTAGTCTACGTCTGGTCACCCTTGAAACAACAGATTTGGTTTTCTTAGTTAAATCAAATGTAGCTTATAAAGAATCTTTAATAATATTGATCAAGTTACAGGTGAAACTCCTTTCATGCAAAGTGAGATATTTAAAGCCTTTATTTGATATAATTTTGATGATTATGGCGTACAGCTTATGAAAACCCAAAAAATCAAAATCTCAGAAAATAATAATATTGTGAAAAGGATCAGTATCGTAGGCTCATAGTGTCACAATCTAATTAACTAATTAATCCAAAACACCTGCAAAGGGTTCCTGAGCCTTTAATTGGTCTCTCAGTCTGGTTCAGTGGAATTCACAATCATGGGGAAGACTGCTGACCTGACAGTTGTGCAGAAAACCATCACTGACACCCTCCACAAGGAGGGAAAGCCTCAAAAGGTAATTGCAAAAGAAGTTGGATGTTCTCAAAGTGCTGTATCAAGGCACATTAGTAGAAAGTTAAGTGGAAGAGAAAAGTGTGGAAGAAAAAGGTGCACAAACAGAAGGGATGACCGTAGTCTGGAGAGGATTGTCAGGAAAAGGCCATTCAAATGTGCAGGGGAGCTTCACAAGGAGTGGACTGAGGCTGGAGTTACTGCATCAAGAGCCACCACACACAGACGGGACCTGGACATGGACTTCAAATGTCGTATTCCTCTTGTCAAACCGCTCCTGAACAACAAACAACGTCAGAAGCGTCTTACCTGAGCTAAAGAAAAAAAAGAACTGGTCTGTTTCTCAGTGGTCCAAAGTCCTCTTTTCTGATGAGAGCAAATTTTGCATCTCATTTGGTCCCAGAGTCTGGAGGAAGAATGGAGAGGCACACAATCCAAGATGCTTGAAGTCCAGTGTGAAGTTTCCACAGTCTGTGTTGGTTTGGGGAGCCATGTCATCTGCTGGTGTTGGTACACTGTGCTTTATTAAGTCCAGAGTCAGCGCAGCCGTCTACCAGGACATTTTAGAGCACTTTATGCTTCCTTCAGCAGACGAGCTTTATGGAGATGCTGACTTCATTTTCCAGCAGGACTTGGCACCTGCCCACACTGCCAAAAGAACCAAAACCTGGTTCAATGACCATGGGATTACTGTGCTTGATTGGCCAGCAAACTCGCCTGAGCTGAACCCCGTAGAGAATCTATGGGGCATTGCCAAGAGAAAGATGAAAGACATGAGACCGAAGTCTATGAAGATTCTCAGTCATCCAGGTCATAGTTATCCAACGAAGGTTAAAGTCAAAGGCAACTGGACTTGGTTGAAGATACTGGAAGACGTTTCGTCCCTCATCCAAAGGACTTCTTCAGTTCTGAGAGACCGAACAATGCAGAAGAGCTGTAGGCCGCTATTGAAGCATCCTGGACTTCCATAACACCTCAGCAGTGCCACAGGCTGATAGCATCCATGCCACGCCGCATTGAGACATTAATTCATGCAAAAGAGGCCCAAACCAAATACTGAGTACATATGCATGATTATACTTTTCAGAGGGCTGACATTTCTGTATTTAAAATTATTTTTTTTATTGATTTCATGTAATATTCAAATTTTATGAGATTTTGAATTTGGGGTTTTCATAAGCTGTACGCAATAATCATTGAAATTATATCAAATA